>NC_048590.1:50501887-50694387 GCF_013265735.2 Oncorhynchus mykiss
CAAGAACTCTAATGTACAGTAGGGATAACATCAGGAACCAGGACAAAAGAACAAGAACTCTAATGTACAGTAGGGATAACATTGGTAACCAGGACAATAGAACAAGAACTCTAATGTACAGTAGGGATAACATCAGGAACCAGGACAATAGAACAAGAACTCTAATGTACAGTAGGGATAACATTGGTAACCAGGACAATAGAACAAGAACTCTAATGTACAGTAGGGATAACATTGGTAACCATGACAATATAACAAGAACTCTAATGTACAGTAGGGATAACATCAGGAACCAGGACAATAGAACAAGAACTCTAATGTACAGTAGTGATAACATCAGGAACCAGGACAATAGAACAAGAACTCTAATGTACAGTAGGGATAACATTGGTAACCAGGACAATATAACAAGAACTCTAATGTACAGTAGGGATAACATTGGTAACCAGGACAATATAACAAGAACTCTAATGTACAGTAGGGATAACATTGGTAACCAGGACAATAGAACAAGAACTCTAATGTACAGTAGGGATAACATTGGTAACCAGGACAATATAACAAGAACTCTAATGTACAGTAGGGATAACATTGGTAACCAGGACAATAGAACAAGAACTCTAATGTACAGTAGGGATAACATTGGTAACCAGGACAATAGAACAAGAACTCTAATGTACAGTAGGGATAACATTGGTAACCAGGACAATAGAACAAGAACTCTAATGTACAGTAGGGATAACATTGGTAACCAGGACAATATAACAAGAACTCTAATGTACAGTAGGGATAACATTGGTAACCAGGACAATAGAACAAGAACTCTAATGTAAAGTAGGGATAACATCAGGAACCAGGACAATAGAACAAGAACTCTAATGTACAGTAGGGATAACATTGGTAACCAGGACAATAGAACAAGAACTCTAATGTAAAGTAGGGATAACATTGGTAACCAGGACAATAGAACAAGAACTCTAATGTACAGTAGGGATAACATTGGTAACCAGGACAATAGAACAAGAACTCTAATGTACAGTAGGGATAACATTGGTAACCAGGACAATAGAACAATAACTCTAATGTACAGTAGGGATAACATTGGTAACCAGGACAATATAACAAGAACTCTAATGTACAGTAGGGATAACATTGGTAACCAGGACAATAGAACAAGAACTCTAATGTACAGTAGGGATAACATTGGTAACCAGGACAATATAACAAGAACTCTAATGTACAGTAGGGATAACATTGGTAACCAGGACAATAGAACAAGAACTCTAATGTACAGTAGTGATAACATCAGTAACCAGGACAATAGAACAAGAACTCTAATGTACAGTAGGGATAACATCAGTAACCAGGACAATAGAACAAGAACTCTAATGTACAGTAGGGATAACATCAGGAACCAGGACAATAGAACAAGAACTCTAATGTACAGTAGGGATAACATTGGTAACCAGGACAATAGAACAAGAACTCTAATGTACAGTAGGGATAACATTGGTAACCAGGACAATAGAACAAGAACTCTAATGTACAGTAGGGATAACATTGGTAACCAGGACAATAGAACAAGAACTCTAATGTACAGTAGGGATAACATTGGTAACCAGGACAATAGAACAAGAACTCTAATGTACAGTAGGGATAACATTGGTAACCAGGACAATAGAACAAGAACTCTAATGTACAGTAGGGATAACATTGGTAACCAGGACAATAGAACAAGAACTCTAATGTACAGTAGGGATAACATTGGTAACCAGGACAATATAACAAGAACTCTATTGTACAGTAGGGATAACATTGGTAACCAGGACAATAGAACAAGAACTCTAATGTAAAGTAGGGATAACATCAGGAACCAGGACAATAGAACAAGAACTCTAATGTACAGTAGGGATAACATTGGTAACCAGGACAATAGAACAAGAACTCTAATGTAAAGTAGGGATAACATTGGTAACCAGGACAATAGAACAAGAACTCTAATGTACAGTAGGGATAACATTGGTAACCAGGACAATAGAACAAGAACTCTAATGTACAGTAGGGATAACATTGGTAACCTGGACAATAGAACAATAACTCTAATGTACAGTAGGGATAACATTGGTAACCAGGACAATATAACAAGAACTCTAATGTACAGTAGGGATAACATTGGTAACCAGGACAATAGAACAAGAACTCTAATGTACAGTAGGGATAACATTGGTAACCAGGACAATATAACAAGAACTCTAATGTACAGTAGGGATAACATTGGTAACCAGGACAATAGAACAAGAACTCTAATGTACAGTAGGGATAACATTGGTAACCAGGACAATAGAACAAGAACTCTAATGTACAGTAGGGATAACATTGGTAACCAGGACAATATAACAAGAACTCTAATGTACAGTAGGGATAACATTGGTAACCAGGACAATAGAACAAGAACTCTAATGTACAGTAGGGATAACATTGGTAACCAGGACAATAGAACAAGAACTCTAATGTACAGTAGGGATAACATTGGTAACCAGGACAATATAACAAGAACTCTAATGTACAGTAGGGATAACATTGGTAACCAGGACAATAGAACAAGAACTCTAATGTAAAGTAGGGATAACATCAGGAACCAGGACAATAGAACAAGAACTCTAATGTACAGTAGGGATAACATTGGTAACCAGGACAATAGAACAAGAACTCTAATGTAAAGTAGGGATAACATTGGTAACCAGGACAATAGAACAAGAACTCTAATGTACAGTAGGGATAACCTTGGTAACCAGGACAATTTAACAAGAACTCTAATGTACAGTAGGGATAACATTGGTAACCAGGACAATAGAACAATAACTCTAATGTACAGTAGGGATAACATTGGTAACCAGGACAATATAACAAGAACTCTAATGTACAGTAGGGATAACATTGGTAACCAGGACAATAGAACAAGAACTCTAATGTACAGTAGGGATAACATTGGTAACCAGGACAATATAACAAGAACTCTAATGTACAGTAGGGATAACATTGGTAACCAGGACAATAGAACAAGAACTCTAATGTACAGTAGTGATAACATCAGTAACCAGGACAATAGAACAAGAACTCTAATGTACAGTAGGGATAACATCAGTAACCAGGACAATAGAACAATAACTCTAATGTACAGTAGGGATAACATCAGGAACCAGGACAATAAAACAAGAACTCTAATGTACAGTAGGGATAACATTGGTAACCAGGACAATAGAACAAGAACTCTAATGTACAGTAGGGATAACATCAGGAACCAGGACAATAGAACAAGAACTCTAATGTACAGTAGGGATAACATTGGTAACCAGGACAATAGAACAAGAACTCTAATGTACAGTAGGGATAACATCAGGAACCAGGACAATAGAACAAGAACTCTAATGTACAGTAGGGATAACATTGGTAACCAGGACAATAGAACAAGAACTCTAATGTACAGTAGGGATAACATTGGTAACCATGACAATATAACAAGAACTCTAATGTACAGTAGGGATAACATCAGGAACCAGGACAATAGAACAAGAACTCTAATGTACAGTAGTGATAACATCAGGAACCAGGACAATAGAACAAGAACTCTAATGTACAGTAGGGATAACATTGGTAACCAGGACAATATAACAAGAACTCTAATGTACAGTAGGGATAACATTGGTAACCAGGACAATAGAACAAGAACTCTAATGTACAGTAGGGATAACATTGGTAACCAGGACAATTTAACAAGAACTCTAATGTACAGTAGGGATAACATTGGTAACCAGGACAATAGAACAAGAACTCTAATGTACAGTAGGGATAACATTGGTAACCAGGACAATAGAACAAGAACTCTAATGTACAGTAGTGATAACATCAGGAACCAGGACAATAGAACAAGAACTCTAATGTACAGTAGGGATAACATCAGTAACCAGGACAATATAACAAGAACTCTAATGTACAGTAGGGATAACATTGGTAACCAGGACAATAGAACAAGAACTCTAATGTACAGTAGTGATAACATCAGGAACCAGGACAATAGAACAAGAACTCTAATGTACAGTAGGGATAACATTGGTAACCAGGACAATAGAACAAGAACACTAATGTACAGTAGGGATAACATTGGTAACCAGGACAATATAACAAGAACTCTAATGTACAGTAGGGATAACATTGGTAACCAGGACAATAGAACAAGAACTCTAATGTACAGTAGGGATAACATTGGTAACCAGGACAATAGAACAAGAACTCTAATGTACAGTAGGGATAACATTGGTAACCAGGACAATAGAACAAGAACTCTAATGTACAGTAGTGATAACATCAGTAACCAGGCCAATATAACACGAACTCTAATGTACAGTAGGGATAACATTGGTAACCAGGACAATAGAACAAGAACTCTAATGTACAGTAGTGATAACATCAGTAACCAGGCCAATATAACACGAACTCTAATGTACAGTAGGGATAACATTGGTAACCAGGACAATAGAACAAGAACTCTAATGTACAGTAGGGATAACATTGGTAACCAGGACAATAGAACAAGAACTCTAATGTACAGTAGGGATAACATTGGTAACCAGGACAATATAACAAGAACTCTAATGTACAGTAGGGATAACATTGGTAACCAGGACAATAGAACAAGAACTCTAATGTACAGTAGGGATAACATTGGTAACCAGGACAATAGAACAAGAACTCTAATGTACAGTAGGGATAACATTGGTAACCAGGACAATAGAACAAGAACTCTAATGTAAAGTAGGGATAACATCAGGAACCAGGACAATAGAACAAGAACTCTAATGTACAGTAGGGATAACATTGGTAACCAGGACAATAGAACAAGAACTCTAATGTACAGTAGGGATAACATCAGGAACCAGGACAATAGAACAAGAACTCTAATGTACAGTAGGGATAACATTGGTAACCAGGACAATAGAACAAGAACTCTAATGTACAGTAGGGATAACATTGGTAACCAGGACAATATAACAAGAACTCTAATGTACAGTAGGGATAACATTGGTAACCAGGACAATATAACAAGAACTCTAATGTACAGTAGGGATAACATTGGTAACCAGGACAATAGAACAAGAACTCTAATGTACAGTAGGGATAACATTGGTAACCAGGACAATAGAACAAGAACTCTAATGTACAGTAGGGATAACATTGGTAACCAGGACAATAGAACAAGAACTCTAATGTACAGTAGTGATAACATCAGTAACCAGGACAATAGAACAAGAACTCTAATGTACAGTAGGGATAACATCAGTAACCAGGACAATAGAACAAGAACTCTAATGTACAGTAGGGATAACATCAGGAACCAGGACAATAAAACAAGAACTCTAATGTACAGTAGGGATAACATCAGTAACCAGGACAATATAACAATAACTCTAATGTACAGTAGGGATAACATTGGTAACCAGGACAATAGAACAAGAACTCTAATGTACAGTAGGGATAACATTGGTAACCAGGACAATAGAACAAGAACTCTAATGTACAGTAGGGATAACATCAGTAACCAGGACAATAGAACACGAACTCTAATGTACAGTAGGGATAACATTGGTAACCAGGACAATAGAACAAGAACTCTAATGTACAGTAGGGATAACATCAGTAACCAGGACAATAGAACAAGAACTCTAATGTACAGTAGGGATAACATCAGGAACCAGGACAATATAACAAGAACTCTAATGTACAGTAGGGATAACATTGGTAACCAGGACAATATAACAAGAACTCTAATGTACAGTAGGGATAACATTGGTAACCAGGACAATATAACAAGAACTCTAATGTACAGTAGTGATAACATCAGGAACCAGGACAATAGAACAAGAACTCTAATGTACAGTAGGGATAACATCAGTAACCAGGACAATAGAACAAGAACTCTAATGTACAGTAGGGATAACATCAGGAACCAGGACAATATAACAAGAACTCTAATGTACAGTAGGGATAACATTGGTAACCAGGACAATATAACAAGAACTCTAATGTACAGTAGGGATAACATTGGTAACCAGGACAATATAACAAGAACTCTAATGTACAGTAGTGATAACATCAGGAACCAGGACAATAGAACAAGAACTCTAATGTACAGTAGGGATAACATTGGTAACCAGGACAATAGAACAAGAACACTAATGTACAGTAGGGATAACATTGGTAACCAGGACAATATAACAAGAACTCTAATGTACAGTAGGGATAACATTGGTAACCAGGACAATAGAACAAGAACTCTAATGTACAGTAGGGATAACATTGGTAACCAGGACAATAGAACAAGAACTCTAATGTACAGTAGGGATAACATTGGTAACCAGGACAATAGAACAAGAACTCTAATGTACAGTAGTGATAACATCAGTAACCAGGCCAATATAACACGAACTCTAATGTACAGTAGGGATAACATTGGTAACCAGGACAATATAACAAGAACTCTAATGTACAGTAGGGATAACATTGGTAACCAGGACAATAGAACAAGAACTCTAATGTACAGTAGGGATAACATTGGTAACCAGGACAATATAACAAGAACTCTAATGTACAGTAGGGATAACATTGGTAACCAGGACAATAGAACAAGAACTCTAATGTACAGTAGGGATAACATTGGTAACCAGGACAATAGAACAAGAACTCTAATGTACAGTAGGGATAACATTGGTAACCAGGACAATAGAACAAGAACTCTAATGTACAGTAGGGATAACATTGGTAACCAGGACAATAGAACAAGAACTCTAATGTACAGTAGGGATAACATTGGTAACCAGGACAATAGAACAAGAACTCTAATGTACAGTAGGGATAACATTGGTAACCAGGACAATAGAACAAGAACTCTAATGTACAGTAGGGATAACATTGGTAACCAGGACAATATAACAATAACTCTAATGTACAGTAGGGATAACATTGGTAACCAGGACAATAGAACAAGAACTCTAATGTAAAGTAGGGATAACATCAGGAACCAGGACAATAGAACAAGAACTCTAATGTACAGTAGGGATAACATTGGTAACCAGGACAATAGAACAAGAACTCTAATGTACAGTAGGGATAACATTGGTAACCAGGACAATAGAACAAGAACTCTAATGTACAGTAGGGATAACATTGGTAACCAGGACAATAGAACAATAACTCTAATGTACAGTAGGGATAACATTGGTAACCAGGACAATATAACAAGAACTCTAATGTACAGTAGGGATAACATTGGTAACCAGGACAATAGAACAAGAACTCTAATGTACAGTAGGGATAACATTGGTAACCAGGACAATAGAACAAGAACTCTAATGTACAGTAGGGATAACATTGGTAACCAGGACAATAGAACAAGAACTCTAATGTACAGTAGTGATAACATCAGTAACCAGGACAATAGAACAAGAACTCTAATGTACAGTAGGGATAACATCAGTAACCAGGACAATAGAACAAGAACTCTAATGTACAGTAGGGATAACATCAGGAACCAGGACAATAAAACAAGAACTCTAATGTACAGTAGGGATAACATCAGTAACCAGGACAATATAACAATAACTCTAATGTACAGTAGGGATAACATTGGTAACCAGGACAATAGAACAAGAACTCTAATGTACAGTAGGGATAACATTGGTAACCAGGACAATAGAACAAGAACTCTAATGTACAGTAGGGATAACATCAGTAACCAGGACAATAGAACACGAACTCTAATGTACAGTAGGGATAACATTGGTAACCAGGACAATAGAACAAGAACTCTAATGTACAGTAGGGATAACATCAGTAACCAGGACAATAGAACAAGAACTCTAATGTACAGTAGGGATAACATCAGGAACCAGGACAATATAACAAGAACTCTAATGTACAGTAGGGATAACATTGGTAACCAGGACAATATAACAAGAACTCTAATGTACAGTAGGGATAACATTGGTAACCAGGACAATATAACAAGAACTCTAATGTACAGTAGTGATAACATCAGGAACCAGGACAATAGAACAAGAACTCTAATGTACAGTAGGGATAACATTGGTAACCAGGACAATAGAACAAGAACACTAATGTACAGTAGGGATAACATTGGTAACCAGGACAATATAACAAGAACTCTAATGTACAGTAGGGATAACATTGGTAACCAGGACAATAGAACAAGAACTCTAATGTACAGTAGGGATAACATTGGTAACCAGGACAATAGAACAAGAACTCTAATGTACAGTAGGGATAACATTGGTAACCAGGACAATAGAACAAGAACTCTAATGTACAGTAGTGATAACATCAGTAACCAGGCCAATATAACACGAACTCTAATGTACAGTAGGGATAACATTGGTAACCAGGACAATAGAACAAGAACTCTAATGTACAGTAGTGATAACATCAGTAACCAGGCCAATATAACACGAACTCTAATGTACAGTAGGGATAACATTGGTAACCAGGACAATATAACAAGAACTCTAATGTACAGTAGGGATAACATTGGTAACCAGGACAATAGAACAAGAACTCTAATGTACAGTAGGGATAACATTGGTAACCAGGACAATAGAACAAGAACTCTAATGTACAGTAGGGATAACATTGGTAACCAGGACAATATAACAAGAACTCTAATGTACAGTAGGGATAACATTGGTAACCATGACAATAGAACAAGAACTCTAATGTACAGTAGGGATAACATTGGTAACCAGGACAATAGAACAAGAACTCTAATGTACAGTAGGGATAACATTGGTAACCAGGACAATAGAACAAGAACTCTAATGTACAGTAGGGATAACATTGGTAACCAGGACAATATAACAAGAACTCTAATGTACAGTAGGGATAACATTGGTAACCAGGACAATAGAACAAGAACTCTAATGTACAGTAGGGATAACATTGGTAACCAGGACAATAGAACAAGAACTCTAATGTACAGTAGGGATAACATTGGTAACCAGGACAATATAAAAAGAACTCTAATGTACAGTAGGGATAACATTGGTAACCAGGACAATAGAACAAGAACTCTAATGTAAAGTAGGGATAACATCAGGAACCAGGACAATAGAACAAGAACTCTAATGTACAGTAGGGATAACATTGGTAACCAGGACAATAGAACAAGAACTCTAATGTAAAGTAGGGATAACATTGGTAACCAGGACAATAGAACAAGAACTCTAATGTACAGTAGGGATAACATTGGTAACCAGGACAATAGAACAAGAACTCTAATGTACAGTAGGGATAACATTGGTAACCAGGACAATAGAACAAGAACTCTAATGTACAGTAGGGATAACATTGGTAACCAGGACAATAGAACAAGAACTCTAATGTACAGTAGGGATAACATTGGTAACCAGGACAATAGAACAAGAACTCTAATGTACAGTAGGGATAACATTGGTAACCAGGACAATAGAACAAGAACTCTAATGTACAGTAGGGATAACATTGGTAACCAGGACAATAGAACAAGAACTCTAATGTACAGTAGTGATAACATCAGTAACCAGGACAATAGAACAAGAACTCTAATGTACAGTAGGGATAACATCAGTAACCAGGACAATAGAACAAGAACTCTAATGTACAGTAGGGATAACATCAGGAACCTGGACAATAAAACAAGAACTCTAATGTACAGTAGGGATAACATCAGTAACCAGGACAATATAACAATAACTCTAATGTACAGTAGGGATAACATTGGTAACCAGGACAATAGAACAAGAACTCTAATGTACAGTAGGGATAACATTGGTAACCAGGACAATAGAACAAGAACTCTAATGTACAGTAGGGATAACATCAGTAACCAGGACAATAGAACAAGAACTCTAATGTACAGTAGGGATAACATTGGTAACCAGGACAATAGAACAAGAACTCTAATGTACAGTAGGGATAACATCAGTAACCAGGACAATAGAACAAGAACTCTAATGTACAGTAGGGATAACATCAGGAACCAGGACAATATAACAAGAACTCTAATGTACAGTAGGGATAACATTGGTAACCAGGACAATATAACAAGAACTCTAATGTACAGTAGGGATAACATTGGTAACCAGGACAATATAACAAGAACTCTAATGTACAGTAGGGATAACATTGGTAACCAGGACAATAGAACAAGAACTCTAATGTACAGTAGGGATAACATTGGTAACCAGGACAATAGAACAAGAACTCTAATGTACAGTAGGGATAACATTGGTAACCAGGACAATAGAACAAGAACTCTAATGTACAGTAGGGATAACATTGGTAACCAGGACAATAGAACAAGAACTCTAATGTACAGTAGGGATAACATTGGTAACCAGGACAATAGAACAAGAACTCTAATGTACAGTAGGGATAACATTGGTAACCAGGACAATAGAACAAGAACTCTAATGTACAGTAGGGATAACATTGGTAACCAGGACAATAGAACAAGAACTCTAATGTACAGTAGGGATAACATTGGTAACCAGGACAATAGAACAAGAACTCTAATGTACAGTAGGGATAACATTGGTAACCAGGACAATATAACAAGAACTCTAATGTACAGTAGGGATAACATTGGTAACCAGGACAATAGAACAAGAACTCTAATGTACAGTAGGGATAACATTGGTAACCAGGACAATATAACAAGAACTCTAATGTACAGTAGGGATAACATTGGTAACCAGGACAATAGAACAAGAACTCTAATGTACAGTAGGGATAACATTGGTAACCAGGACAATAGAACAAGAACTCTAATGTACAGTAGGGATAACATTGGTAACCAGGACAATAGAACAAGAACTCTAATGTACAGTAGGGATAACATTGGTAACCAGGACAATAGAACAAGAACTCTAATGTACAGTAGGGATAACATTGGTAACCAGGACAATAGAACAAGAACTCTAATGTACAGTAGGGATAACATCAGGAACCAGGACAATAGAACAAGAACTCTAATGTACAGTAGGGATAACATTGGTAACCAGGACAATATAACAAGAACTCTAATGTAAAGTAGGGATAACATCAGGAACCAGGACAATAGAACAAGAACTCTAATGTACAGTAGGGATAACATTGGTAACCAGGACAATAGAACAAGAACTCTAATGTAAAGTAGGGATAACATTGGTAACCAGGACAATAGAACAAGAACTCTAATGTACAGTAGGGATAACATTGGTAACCAGGACAATAGAACAAGAACTCTAATGTACAGTAGGGATAACATTGGTAACCAGGCCTATTGCTTCTAGTTCCTTGTTCCCTGAATGGACAAAATAACCAATATGTTCCTATACATCAAATGACTCCCAGTGCATGACATGAATCAAACAATGAACTGAAATGAATGACAAATGACTCCCAGTGCATGATATGAATCAAACAATGAACTGAAATGAACGCCAAATGGCTCCCAGTGCATGATATGAATCAAACAATGAACTGAAATTAACACTAAATGACTCCCAGTGCATGATATGAATCGAACAATGAACTGAAATGAACGCCAAATGACTCCCAGTGCATGATATGAATCAAACAATGAACTGAAATGAACGCCAAATGACTCCCAGTGCATGATATGAATCAAACAATGAACTGAAATGAACGCCAAATGACTCCCAGTGCATGATATGAATCAAACAATGAACTGAAATGAACGCCAAATGACTCCCAGTGCATGATATGAATCAAACAATGAACTGAAATGAACGCCAAATGACTACCAGTGCATGATATGAATCAAACAATGAACTGAAATGAACGCCAAATGACTACCAGTGCATGATATGAATCAAACAATGAACTGAAATGAATGCCAAATGACTACCAGTTCATGATATGAATCAAACAATGAACTGAAATGAATGCCAAATGACTCCCAGTGCATGATATGAATCAAACAATGAACTGAAATTAACGCCAAATGACTCCCAGTGCATGATATGAATCAAACAATGAACTGAAATTAATGCCAAATGACTCCCAGTGCATGATATGAATCAAACAATGAACTGAAATTAATGCCAAATGACTCCCAGTGCATGATATGAATCAAACAATGAACTGAAATGAACGCCAAATGACTCCCAGTGCATGATATGAATCAAACAATGAACTGAAATGAACGCCAAATGACTCCCAGTGCATGACATGAATCAAACAATGAACTAACAATGAACGCCAAATGACTCCCAGTGCATGACATGAATCAAACCAATGAACTGAAATTAAACGCCAATGCAATTCCATTCAAATTTGCAAGTTTAGCACTGAGCAATTTAGAAGACCAATACCAAATCAATAACCTTTAATGGACTTTTGACAGATGCCCAATACATGTTTCATCCTGGCGCTGGACAAACACATGTTCGTATCAGGGGTCCCGAGTGGCACAGCGCTCTAGTTAAATAAAGGTTCAATAAAATGTTTAATTAAATCACAAAAGTGCCACAGATGCACTAGGTTACTCCTTCCAGGAAGAGAGAATCGACACTGGACCTTGGTAACAGTGAGTAAAGTGGTGACCTCACGTGCAGTGGGGTGCAAACCAGACAAAGGAAGAGCTGTTGTTGTTGTGGTGGTGGGGATGGGAGTGGAGGGAGGAGGACGGAGGGCAGGGTCATCAGCATTGAGGTCCAGTCATTCCACCTATGGGCCCCTTTCTGATCAGACTTACTAACGTAGTTATACTGAGGTCAGACACTATGTGGCACCAAAATATGGACACAAAAAGTTGAAGAATCAAATCCAGGGATATGTATATGGACACAGATGGCCACAGAAAGTGAAGAATCAAATCCAGGGATATGTATATGGACACAGATGGCCACAGAAAAAAAGCACTGTCCCTGATCAGTTGAACATTATGTGGGTCGCGTCATGAATTTGCTCAAAACAGTCTTTCACGTCTCTGACGACTCACACATCTCTTTCTTTATTTTTCCTATAGTTGAGAAACAAAAGAGGGACAACTGTCCTAGCAGAGCTAGTTAGGGCCCCTGGCAAACAGAAGGGCCTCTCTAGTTAGGGCCCCTGGCAAACAGAAGCGCCTCTCTAGTTAGGGCCCCTGGCAAACAGAAGGGTCTCTCTAGTTTGGGTCCCTGGCAAACAGAAGGGCCTCTCTAGTTAGGGCCCTTGGCAAACAGAAGGGCCTCTCTAGTTAGGGCCCCTGGCAAACAGAAACGCCTCTCTATGTTGGGGCCCCTGCTAATCCCACCTCTGCAGGCGCAGATTAATCTGTGATTCTGGGCGTCGTCCTGATGAGTGGACAGCGTCATTTAATCTTGTTAGACACTGGCTGAGGTGAACTTTCCACCTGCGTGTGCGTGCCCTTGTGGCCCCCACACTCCGACCCCGACCCCGCTCCCGTCTAACCCTAATCCCTCGTTCTCTCTCTTTCCCCTCTTTCTTTCTCCTCTACGATGACTCTCAAGCATAGTCCCCCTCTTTCTTCTCCTTTGTCTCCATTCCTCTGACTGCAGAAGGGATCTGTCAGCCAGACTAAGCATACAAACACAAGAGCTGTTTAACTCAGCAGCTGGTCGGTGGTGTCTAGGTTTGAGGGAAGGATTTAGGGGTCAGGGTCTGGATGGGTTTAAAAATTCAGAGTTGCTTTGGCTGACCGCACAGACATCACATTTAGGGATGTATGTCAACACAGATCTGTGAGCATGGACAAATGTGACAGTTCTTTTGGTTCACAAATAATATCATTTTGACTATGGCAATGAGGACCCATCCAGGTGGATGCTACACATTGGTGATGAATGTGATTGAGTTTCACTCATACAATGAAGAGCTCTTCCATCCAATCAACTATTGTCATTACAGTATTATTCCCTAAAATGAGACTTAAAGAATGAAATGGTCTTTAGACAGAAGGATAGGGCGGGGAATCAGACAAGGGTGAAGATGAAATACAATGTCAAATGCAGGTTTGGTGTTAGGGGCTGGTATGGCTGAAGTTAAGTTCAGGTTTGATGTTTAATGTTTGGGATAGCTATCTGACCATGCATGTTGTGCTGAAGGTTTGGGCGGATGGGGAGAGAGAGGACTGTCATAGGAAGAATGACCTTTCTATAGTGTAGAGAGAAAATAGACCACTACTGCTCTCTGCTGGCCAAGCAACTCTGTTAAACAATAAGGATCTGTCCTCTGCTGGCCTAGCAACTCTTTTACACAATAAGGATCTGTCCTCTGCTGGCCAAGCAACTCTGTTACACAATAAGGATCTGCCCTCTGCTGGCCAAGCAACTCTGTTACACAATAAGGATCTGTCCTCTGCTGGCCTAGCAACTCTGTTACACAATAAGGATCTGTCCTCTGCTGGCCTAGCAACTCTGTTACACAATAAGGATCTGTCCTCTGCTGGCCTAGCAACTCTGTTACACAATAAGGATCTGTCCTCTGCTGGCCAAGCAACTCTGTTACACAATAAGGATCTGTCCTCCGCTGGCCTAGCAACTCTGTTACACAATAAGGATCTGTCCTCTGCTGGACTAGCAACTCTGTTACACAATAAGGATCTGTCCTCTGCTGGCCAAGCAACTCTGTTACACAATAAGGATCTGTCCTCTGCTGGCCAAGCAACTCTGTTACACAATAAGGATCTGTCCTCTGCTGGCCAAGCAACTCTGTTACACAATAAGGATCTGTCCTCTGCTGGCCAAGCAACTCTGTTAAACAATAAGGATCTGTCCTCTGCTGGCCTAGCAACTCTGTTACACAATAAGGATCTGTCCTCTGCTGGCCTAGCAACTCTGTTACACAATAAGGATCTGTCCTCTGCTGGCCAAGCAACTCTGTTAAACAATAAGGATCTGTCCTCCGCTGGCCTAGCAACTCTGTTACACAATAAGGATCTGTCCTCTGCTGGCCAAGCAACTCTGTTACACAATAAGGATCTGTCCTCTGCTGGCCAAGCAACTCTGTTACACAATAAGGATCTGTCCTCTGCTGGCCTAGCAACTCTGTTACACAATAAGGATCTGAATATTGTTGATAAATGCAGGAACATTTTGGGTTTGGCCTACTGGCAAGTAACCAAAAAGCATAAATGTATCCACTGATTCCTAATTGGCTGACTGATTCATCAATCGTCCCCTCCTCAGTGTAAGCATTCTGTCTCCCATGGCATCACCCAGGTGGGTGTTACACTTTGGCAGTAGATAACATAAATATCCTACTGAATTACCCAAACCTGACTGTAAACATGAGGAGGACTGGCCACCTCTCAGAGCCTGGTTCCTCTCTAGGTTTCTTCCCAGGTTTCTGCCTTCTAGGGAGTTCTTCCTAGCCACTGGGCATTGCTTGCTCTTTGAAGATTCAGGCTGGGTTTCTGTAAAGCACTTTGTGACAACTGCTGATGTAAAATGGGCTTCATCAAATAAATTAAATTGAGAGCATGTTGCTGTTCCAACTCACCACACAGAAGAGAGTACCAGAGCCTGGTACTGCCCTATAGTAGAGTATATAATAACTCACCACCCAGAAGAGAGTGCCAGAGCCTGGTACTGCCCTATAGTAGAGTATATAATAACTCACCACCCAGAAGAGAGTGCCAGAGCCTGGTACTGCCCTATAGTAGAGTATATAATAACTCACCACCCAGAAGAGAGTGTCAGAGCCTGGTACTGCCCTATAGTAGAGTATATAATAACTCACCACCCAGAAGAGAGTGCCAGAGCCTGGTACTGCCCTATAGTAGAGTATATAATAACTCACCACCCAGAAGAGAGTGCCAGAGTCTGGTACTGCCCTATAGTAGAGTATATAATCACTCACCGCCCAGAAGAGAGTGTCAGAGCCTGGTACTGCCCTATAGTAGAGTATATAATAACTCACCACCCAGAAGAGAGTGTCAGAGCCTGGTACTGCCCTATAGTAGAGTATATAATAATTCACCACCCAGAAGAGAGTGCCAGAGCCTGGTACTGCCCTATAGTAGAGTATATAATAACTCACCACCCAGAAGAGAGTGTCAGAGCCTGGTACTGCCTTATAGTAGAGTATATAATAATATAATAACTCACCACCCAGAAGAGAGTGTCAGAGCCTGGTACTGCCCTATAGTAGAGTATATAATAATATAATAACTCACCACACAGAAGAGAGTGCCAGAGTCTGGTACTGCCCTATAGTAGAGTATATAATAACTCACCACCCAGAAGAGAGTGCCAGAGTCTGGTACTGCCCTATAGTAGAGTATATAATAACTCGCAACCCAGAAGAGAGTGTCAGAGCCTGGTACTGCCCTATAGTAGAGTATATAATAATATAATAACTCACCACCCAGAAGAGAGTGTCAGAGCCTGGTACTGCCCTATAGTAGAGTATATAATAATATAATAACTCACAACCCAGAAGAGAGTGTCAGAGCCTGGTACTGCCCTATAGTAGAGTATATAATAATATAATAACTCACCACACAGAAGAGAGTGCCAGAGTCTGGTACTGCCCTATAGTAGAGTATATAATAACTCACCACCCAGAAGAGAGTGCCAGAGTCTGGTACTGCCCTATAGTAGAGTATATAATCACTCACCGCCCAGAAGAGAGTGTCAGAGCCTGGTACTGCCCTATAGTAGAGTATATAATAACTCACCACCCAGAAGAGAGTGTCAGAGCCTGGAACTGCCCTATAGTATAGTATATAATAACTCACCATTCAGAAGAGAGTGTCAGAGCCTGGTACTGCCTTATAGTAGAGTATATAATAATATAAGAACTCACCACCCAGAAGAGTGTCAGAGCCTGGTACTGCCCTATAGTAGAGTAAATAATAACTCACCACCCAGAAGAGAGTGTCAGAGCCTGGTACTGCCTTATAGTAGAGTATATAATAATATAAGAACTCACCACCCAGAAGAGTGTCAGAGCCTGGTACTGCCCTATAGTAGAGTATATAATAACTCACTACCCAGAAGAGAGTGTCAGAGCCTGGTACTGCCCTATAGTATAGTATATAATAACTCACAACCCAGAAGAGAGTGTCAGAGCCTGGTACTGCCCTATAGTAGAGTATTTAATAACTCACAACCCAGAAGAGAGTGTCAGAGCCTGGTACTGCCCTATAGTATAGAATATAATAACTCACAACTCAGAAGAGAGTGTCAGAGCCTGGTACTGCCCTATAGTAGAGTATATAATAACTTGCAACCCAGAAGAGAGTGTCAGAGCCTGGTACTGCCCTATAGTAGAGTCTATAATAATATAATAACTCACAACCCAGAAGAGTGTGTCAGAGCCTGGTACTGCCCTATAGTAGAGTATATAATAATATAATAACTCACAACCCAGAAGAGAGTGCCAGAGTCTGGTACTGCCCTATAGTAGAGTATATAATAACTCACCACCCAGAAGAGAGTGTCAGAGCCTGGTACTGCCTTATAGTAGAGTATATAATAATATAATAACTCACCACCCAGAAGAGAGTGTCAGAGCCTGGTACTGCCCTATAGTAGAGTATATAATAACTCACCACCCAGAAGAGAGTGTCAGAGCCGGGTACTGCCCTATAGTAGAGTATATAATAACTCACCACCCAGAAGAGAGTGTCAGAGCCTGGTACTGCCCTATAGTAGAGTATATAATAACTCACCACCCAGAAGAGAGTGTCAGAGCCTGGTACTGCCCTATAGTAGAGTCTATAATAATATAAGAACTCACCACCCAGAAGAGAGTGTCAGAGCCTGGTACTGCCCTATAGTAGAGTATATAATAACTCGCCACCCAGAAGAGAGTGTTAGAGCCTGGTACTGCCCTATAGTAGAGTATTATATAATATAAGAACTCACCACCCAGAAGAGAGTGCCAGAGCCTGGTACTGCCCTATAGTAGAGTATATAATAACTCACCACCCAGAAGAGAGTGAAAGAGCCTGGTACTGCCCTATAGTAGAGTATTATATAATATAAGAACTCACCACCGAGAAGAGAGTGCCAGAGCCTGGTACTGCCTTATAGTAGAGTATATAATAATATAATAACTCACCACCCAGAAGAGAGTGTCAGAGCCTGGTACTGCCCTATAGTAGAGTATATAATCACTCACCGCCCAGAAGAGAGTGCCAGAGCCTGGTACTGCCCTATAGTAGAGTATATAATAACTCACCACCCAGAAGAGAGTGTCAGAGCCTGGTACTGCCCTATAGTAGAGTATATAATAACTCACCACCCAGAAGAGAGTGTCAGAGCCTGGTACTGCCCTATAGTAGAGTATATAATAACTCACCACCCAGAAGAGAGTGTCAGAGCCTGGTACTGCCCTATAGTAGAGTATATAATAATATAAGAACTCACCACCCAGAAGAGAGTGCCATATGCCAGAGCCTGGTACTGCCCTATAGTAGAGCTATAGTAGAGTATATAATAACTCACCACCCAGAAGAGAGTGTTAGAGCCTGGTACTGCCCTATAGTAGAGTATATAATAACTCACCACCCAGAAGAGAGTGTTAGAGCCTGGTACTGCCCTATAGTAGAGTATATAATAACTCACCACCCAGAAGAGAGTGTTAGAGCCTGGTCCTGCCCTATAGTAGAGTATTATATAATATAAGAACTCACCACCCAGAAGAGAGTGTCAGAGCCTGGTACTGCCCTATAGTAGAGTATTATATAATATAAGACCTCACCACCCAGAAGAGAGTGCCAGAGCCTGGTACTGCCCTATAGTAGAGTATATAATAACTCACCACCCAGAAGAGAGTGTCAGAGCCTGGTACTGCCCTATAGTAGAGTATATAATAACTCACCACCCAGAAGAGAGTGTCAGAGCCTGGTACTGCCCTATAGTAGAGTATATAATAACTCATCACCCAGAAGAGAGTGCCAGAGCCTGGTACTGCCTTATAGTAGAGTATATAATAACTCACCACCCAGAAGAGAGTGCCAGAGCCTGGTACTGCCCTATAGTAGAGTATTATATAATATAAGAACTCACCACCCAGAAGAGAGTGCCAGAGCCTGGTACTGCCCTATAGTAGAGTATATAATAACTCACCACCCAGAAGAGAGTGTCAGAGCCTGGTACTGCCCTATAGTAGAGTATATAATAATATAATAACTCACCACCCAGAAGAGAGTGCCAGACTCTGGTACTGCCCTATAGTAGAGTATATAATAACTCACCACCCAGAAGAGAGTGTCAGAGCCTGGTACTGCCTTATAGTAGAGTATATAATAATATAATAACTCACCACCCAGAAGAGAGTGTCAGAGCCTGGTACTGCCCTATAGTAGAGTATATAATAACTCACCACCCAGAAGAGAGTGTCAGAGCCAGGTACTGCCCTATAGTAGAGTATATAATAACTCACCACCCAGAAGAGAGTGTCAGAGCCTGGTACTGCCCTATAGTAGAGTATATAATAACTCACCACCCAGAAGAGAGTGTCAGAGCCTGGTACTGCCCTATAGTAGAGTCTATAATAATATAAGAACTCACCACCCAGAAGAGAGTGCCAGAGCCTGGTACTGCCCTATAGTAGAGTATATAATAACTCACCACCCAGAAGAGAGTGTTAGAGCCTGGTACTGCCCTATAGTAGAGTATTATATAATATAAGAACTCACCACCGAGAAGAGAGTGCCAGAGCCTGGTACTGCCCTATAGTAGAGTATATAATAACTCACCACCCAGAAGAGAGTGTCAGAGCCTGGTACTGCCCTATAGTAGAGTATATAATCACTCACCGCCCAGAAGAGAGTGCCAGAGCCTGGTACTGCCCTATAGTAGAGTATATAATAACTCACCACCCAGAAGAGAGTGTCAGAGCCTGGTACTGCCCTATAGTAGAGTATATAATAACTCACCACCCAGAAGAGAGTGTCAGAGCCTGGTACTGCCCTATAGTAGAGTATATAATAACTCACCACCCAGAAGAGAGTGTCAGAGCCTGGTACTGCCCTATAGTAGAGTATATAATAATATAAGAACTCACCACCCAGAAGAGAGTGCCATATGCCAGAGCCTGGTACTGCCCTATAGTAGAGCTATAGTAGAGTATATAATAACTCACCACCCAGAAGAGAGTGTCAGAGCCTGGTACTGCCCTATAGTAGAGTATATAATAACTCACCACCCAGAAGAGAGTGTTAGAGCCTGGTCCTGCCCTATAGTAGAGTATTATATAATATAAGAACTCACCACCCAGAAGAGAGTGTCAGAGCCTGGTACTGCCCTATAGTAGAGTATTATATAATATAAGACCTCACCACCCAGAAGAGAGTGCCAGAGCCTGGTACTGCCCTATAGTAGAGTATATAATAACTCACCACCCAGAAGAGAGTGTCAGAGCCTGGTACTGCCCTATAGTAGAGTATATAATAACTCACCACCCAGAAGAGAGTGTCAGAGCCTGGTACTGCCCTATAGTAGAGTATATAATAACTCACCACCCAGAAGAGAGTGCCAGAGCCTGGTACTGCCCTATAGTAGAGTGTTATATAATATAAGAACTCACCACCCAGAAGAGAGTGCCAGAGCCTGGTACTGCCCTATAGTAGAGTATATAATAACTCACCACCCAGAAGAGAGTGTCAGAGCCTGGTACTGCCCTATAGTAGAGTATATAATAACTCATCACCCAGAAGAGAGTGCCAGAGCCTGGTACTGCCTTATAGTAGAGTATATAATAACTCACCACCCAGAAGAGAGTGTCAGAGCCTGGTACTGCCTTATAGTAGAGTATATAATAACTCACCACCCAGAAGAGAGTGTCAGAGTCTGGTACTGCCCTATAGTAGAGTATATAATAATATAAGAACTCACCACCCAGAAGAGAGTGTCAGAGCCTGGTACTGCCCTATAGTAGAGTATATAATAACTCACCACCCAGAAGAGAGTGTCAGAGCCTGGTACTGCCCTATAGTAGAGTATATAATAACTCACCACCCAGAAGAGAGTGTCAGAGCCTGGTACTGCCCTATAGTAGAGTATATAATAACTCAACTCACCACCCAGAAGAGAGTGCCAGAGCCTGTTACTGCCCTATAGTAGAGTATATAATAATATAAGAACTCACCACCCAGAAGAGAGTGTCAGAGCCTGGTACTGCCCTATAGTAGAGTATATGATAATATAAGAACTCACCACCCAGAAGAGAGTGTCAGAGCCTGGTACTGCCCTATAGTAGAGTATATAATAATATAAGAACTCACCACCCAGAAGAGAGTGCCATGTGCCAGAGCCTGGTACTGCCCTATAGTAGAGAGCACACTGAGGATTAGACAGGCGAGCACGATGAGGAACCTGCAGGACAGAACAATAATCAAATCACTTTATGTAAGACGTGGAGAGGTATATAAAACAACGCAGAGTATGTGGGAAATGATTGAAAGCAGTGAAGAGAATACACAGACGCCCCCAAAAGTTACATATTGGAGCTTTAAAGCTGAGAACTATGATTTAAAACACTCATGGTTTTAACCCACTTTAAATTCAGAGCTATTACTTAAAACAATCAGGGTGTTAACCCACTTTAATCTGAGAACTATGATTTAAAACACTCAGGGTGTTAACCCACTTTAATCTGAGAACTATGACTTAAAACACTCAGGGTGTTAACCCACTTCAATCTGAGAACTATGATTTAAAACAATCAGGGTGTTAACCCACTTTAATAAACTGAGAACTATGATTTAAAACACTCAGGGTGTTAACCCACTTTAATCTGAGAACTATGATTTAAAACACTCAGGGTGTTAACCCACTTTAATCTGAGAACTATGATTTAAAACACTCAGGGTGTTAACCCACTTTAATCTGAGAACTATGATTTAAAACACTCAGGGTGTTAACCCACTTTAATCTGAGAACTATGATTTAAAACACTCAGGGTGTTAACCCACTTTAATCTGAGAACTATGATTTAAAACACTCATGGTGTTAACCCACTAATCTGAGAACTATGATTTAAAACACTCAGGGCGTTAACCCACTAATCTGAGAACTATGATTTAAAACAATCAGGGTGTTAACCCACTTTAATCTGAGAACTATGATTTAAAACACTCAGGGTGTTAACCCACTTTAATCTGAGAACTATGACTTAAACCACTCATGGTGTTAACCCACTAATCTGAGAACTATGATTTAAAACACTCAGGGTGTTAACCCACTTTGAGTGGTTTTTTTCTCAGTCATAAACCGACATGATGTACAGTATCTATCCTTCATGAGCCACTAGGTGTGTTTGACTGTGGAGTCAGTTTCTCTGTGCGTGCCGTGCAGTGTGCTAACAGGGTAGAGCCGTGGGCCTGTAGCCAGGAGAGTAGCTACCTCAGCTGAACTCAGGCCTCAACTGACGTGGACTCTGACGTTACTGTACTTCAACACAGCCTCACAGTAGATGGTGTTCCAAAGATATGTCACCAGATCAAACACACCTACTTCACACCAAACATAACGACATTCTACACACACACACACACACACACACACACACACACACACACACACAAATACACATCCACACATTCTAATACCACTATCGTGCCAACCCCTGACATTCTGAAAGGACAACAACATCCTGTCATTCTCTTTGATCTCAAGGTCATACGTTATTTTTCCAACTGAACCAACAATCAGACCACTGAGTCCTCAAGAGATAAAATGCTTTTCTTTGTACAAGATAAGGCTACAAGCTGCTACAACACTACTGAGCCAGACACAATGCAGATGACGTTGTAAATGCCAATTTCCACCCCTTGACAAGTTGACTTTCCCTCAGTCAATGGGAATCCTATTGAGATGATATCCAGCAGTTTGTGTAGGTCTACACCAGTGGCCAGATAGTAATGATAGACCTACCGTATGAACCTATAGCAAAACTACAGATGTAGGATCTTAATTTGAGCCAGTTTGCTACAGCAGGAAAATAATCCTGCAGCAACAGGAAATGTGAATTATTATGTGGATTACAATTAATGGACATTTTTGTCGGGGTTGATACATTTTTCGTTAGGGCAAATCAAGTCTGAAATTTCAAAGTGGAAATTACAAACTTTAGAAGCCTTTTTAAAACTCAAATACACTACTGGTTTGCATTTCCTGCAGTGCAGGAAAATTATCTACAACAAAAGAGTTATCAAATTAAGGTCCTACATCTGTAGGGAGAGGGGTTGCTGTTTTGTTTGCGGTTAGTGTTTGTTCCATTGAGGCCCTTATCCCCTTATGTCTGGTGTGCTTACTGATGACTGGTCTGGAATCCAACCACCTCACCACCACACATAGAACAGAGAAGAAGAAGGATCCACTGTGCAGCAGCCAGTAAAACAGAGAAGAAGAAGGATCCACTGTGAAGCAGCCAGTAAAACAGAGAAGAAGAGGGATCCACTGTGCAGCAGCCAGTAGAACAGAGAAGAAGAGGGATCCACTGTGCAGCAGCCAGTAGAACAGAGAAGAAGAGGGATCCACTGTGCAGCAGCCAGTAAAACAGAGAAGAAGGGGATCCACTGTGAAGCAGCCAGTAGAACAGAGAATAAGAGGGATCCACTGTGAAGCAGACAGTAGAACAGAGAAGAAGAGGGATCCACTGTGAAGCAGCCAGTAGAACAGAGAAGAAGAGGGATCCACTGTGAAGCAGACAGTAAAACAGAGAAGAAGAGGGATCCACTGTGAAGCAGCCAGTAGAACAGAGAAGAGGGATCCACTGTGCAGCAGCCAGTAGAACGGAGAAGAAGAGGGATCCACTGTGAAGCAGCCAGTAGAACAGAGAAGAGGGATCCACTGTGCAGCAGCCAGTAGAACGGAGAAGAAGAGGGATCCACTGTGAAGCAGCCAGTAGAACAGAGAAGAAGAGGGATCCACTGTGAAGCAGCCAGTAGAACAGAGAAGAAGAGGGATCCACTGTGAAGCAGACAGTAGAACAGAGAAGAAGAGGGATCCACTGTGAAGCAGCCAGTAGAACAGAGAAGAGGGATCCACTGTGCAGCAGCCAGTAGAACGGAGAAGAAGAGGGATCCACTGTGAAGCAGCCAGTAGAACAGAGAAGAAGAGGGATCCACTGTGAAGCAGCCAGTAGAACAGAGAAGAAGAGGGATCCACTGTGAAGCAGACAGTAGAACAGAGAAGAAGAGGGATCCACTGTCCAGAACAGACTATGGGAGAGACACAGTACTACATGGAGCCATGGCTACATGGAACTCTATTCCACATCAGGTAATTGATGCAAGTAGAATAATTTAAAAAAACAGATAGAACCTTATGGAATAGCTGGGACTGTAAAGACACACACATGCTAACACAAGCACTCTACACACACGAACACATGGATGTTGTATTGTAGATATGTGGTAGTAGAGTAGTGGCCTGAGGGCACACACAATGCATTGTGAAAAGTGTTAAGAAATGTAATGTCATGTAATATTTGTAATTGTATATAACTGCCTTAATGTTGCTGGACCCCAGGCAGGAACTTGGCAGGAACTAATGGGGATCCATAATAACCCACAGGAAGAGTAGCTCCTGCCTTGGCAGGAACTAATGGGGATCCATAATAACCCACAGGAAGAGTAGCTGCTGCCTTGGCAGGAACTAATGGGGATCCATAATAACCCCCAGAAAGAGTAGCTGCTGCCTTGGCAGGAACTAATGGGGGTCCATAATAACCCCCAGAAAGAGTAGCTGCTGCCTTGGCAGGAACTAATGGGGGTCCATAATAAACCCCAGGAAGAGTAAATGCTGCCTTGGCAGGAACTAATGGGGATCCTTAATAAATACAAATAACATGTGTGGGCCCTATTGAGCTCTACACAATACTGTAAGCATCACGTCTCCAAGCTCCATGTATTATTGATGGGCAGGATCTCTTCCAGTCTACTGCGTCTGCAGGGGGTAGCAGGACTGAGCAGAAAGGGGTAGACAGCAGCACTGTGTACAGGTAATCACATCATGAGGTTTTACTATCAGGCACTAGAACACATCTAAGGCAGGTTGACTTGTGACGTCATAGGCGGCTGGCTTGTGGAGCGAAGGGACAAGGTGAAAGTTTCACGTGGCAGTGTCACTGTGTAGGGTCTCAGTCTCCCTGTTATGTAGCTTAATCATTGTGAACGTCATGATCTCAGGATCTGAAAGTAAATGTAGGTATCCAACAGAATGTTGCCATGTCATTATCAATGGAAGCATTGTAAACAGCATACAGTAAGTAGCACAAGCACATAGCTTGAGGCAACATGCCAACACTACAGAGGTCATGGTGTAACAGAACTATTCAACCATGCAAACACACACACACACACACACACACACAAACACACACACACACACACACACACACACACACACACACACACACACACTCTCTCTCTTGTGGGGGAGGTCCTGCAGTCCTGATAGCACTCTGTCTGGAGCGCTCACTCTGGGTCAGTGATAAGCCAATGTTCATTCCTGCCTCCCACTCTTATAGTTACACAACAATGAAATAACATTAACATTACATTTGAGTTATTCAGCAGACACTAGTACCCAGAGTGACTTAAAGTTGGTGCATTCATCTCAAGGTAGCTAGGTGAGACAACCACATATCACAGTTATAAACCAGGTTTCCATCCAACCTTTTCATGTAAGTAAAGTACATTTCGGGTTTTTAAAACAATTAAAGTCATTCCAGGAATGACATGGAAACAGAAAACAATTATGTATACTTTCCAAAAGTTAACAAGAACAAAAAAAATAGACAAGGTGGGATCTTTTTGTGTCGGTAAAATGAATTCTTATGCGAGAAATTTCATTGGAAACGCTTTTATGTGCAAATATTGATATAATAACCATAATATCAACGTAAACTTTGAGTCACACGATGACATGTTGTGTGGTCCTCCCACTACGACTCGTCGGGAAAGCAGGCTTTGTATTAGGCTACAGATGAAATACATTAGGAAAAAACTTCACAGGTTGGTGAAAGTGCAAGGTGATGAGTTTGATGCTCCAAAAATAAAAAAGGTCTTATTCTGATGACATGATCATCGATGCTTAGCTGCCATTTGACAAATAAAAATAATCTTGCTCTTTTGTCTATAATAATCTCATCGTGTAATGTCGGATATGCGTATCTGCGCGCTGTTGGCTAGAGCACACCGTGCCAATACTAGAGTGGGCACAGTCTCTACATAACGCAACATTTTGTTGTGAGAAAACTATAACAGTTGAAAATGCGATGGAAATCAATGTAATTTTATTTTTTTATTCCGTACATGGAATTTAACCGCGAAAGGGTATGTTTATGTGCACTACGTCGTCACGCACAGCCTTTTTATCTGACACAAGTCAATTTGATGGAAACACATATGTGGGTGGGAAAATTAGGGTTTTAGAATAGTCGCATGAAAAACTGTCGCCAATTGGATGGACACCTAGCTATAGTAAATACTTCCCTCGTTAAAGCAGCTATCAGCAAGCCAGTGGTAGTAAGAAAAGACAAGTGTTTAGTGTAAAAAAGGAAAGGGTTTACCTTGCACCCTCATTGGAACGCTAGACATTACCTTTGTTAAGATGGTTTTGGCTTTGTAAAGTTACTTAGAAAGTCAGAACCCAACTGTCCAGACTCTTAACATCTGATATGTCACAATTAGGACAGTGCTGTGATTGGCCTCCTAAACAGGTGAGGAAAATGCTGCCTAAATACAAATGAATCTATTAAGTAGTTATTTAGTAGGCAACATTTGCAGAAACAAGGGGGCATTTGTAGTGGTGGTCCATTGGTATCCAGTGCTAACAGGTCTATCTCTGCCCTGATGCATCAGGACCATCTCTGCCCTGATGCATCAGGACCATCTCTGCCCTGATGCATCAGGACCATCTCTGCCCTGATGCATCAGGACCATCTCTGCCCTGATGCATCAGGACCATCTCTGCCCTGATGCATCAGGACCATCTCTGCCCTGATGCATCAGGACCATCTCTGCCCTGATGCATCAGGACCATCTCTGCCCTGATGCATCAGGACTATCTCTGCCCTGATGCATCAGGCTCACCCAAAGCAGCCAGCCTGCATCAGGCATCCCCCATCCCTCACCAGCAGGTCATGGAGTGGCAGTATCAGGCTACTGCTCTCTAAGCAGCCAGCCTGCCAAGTTTAGCTGCCTGCTATCAACTCCAGTGAGAGGAGATACTGAGCACTGGGGGTTGGTCTTCAGACTGAACATTCCTCAGCCAGAGATCAGGCCCCCGAAACACTAACAGTATGCCCACGTCCCTGGACAACATTCTATGATATAGGGCTGGTTTCCCCTGGGCAACATGATGATATAGGGCTGGTTTCCTCAGGACACCATGATGATATAGGGCTAGTTTCCCCTGGACAACATGATGATATAGGGCTGGTTTCCCCGGGGCAACATGATGATATAGGGCTGGTTTCCTCAGGACACCATGATGATATAGGGCTAGTTTCCCCTGGACAACATGATGATGTAGGGCTGGTTTCCCCTGGGCAACATGATGATATAGGGCTAGTTTCCCCTGGACAACATGATGATATAGGGCTGGTTTCCCCTGGACAACATGATGATATAGGGCTGGTTTCCCCTGGACAACATGATGATATAGGGCTGGTTTCCCCTGGACAACATGATGATATAGGGCTGGTTTCCCCTGGGCAACGTGATGATATAGGGCTGGTTTCCCCTGGGCAACATGATGATATAGGGCTGGTTTCCCCTGGGCAACATGATGATATAGGGCTGGTTTCCCCTGGACAACATGATGATATAGGGCTGGTTTCCCCTGGACTAAAAAGTCTGCTAAACTGAGAATCTCCATTGAAATATACAGTATTTTTAGACCAGTCATAGGCTTAATATGTGTCCAGGAAACCAGACCATGGAGATTGGCAGAAATGCCACGTTCAGACAAAACGGTCAATACTACATAATAGCAGTCTGACGCCAGTGCCCCGATGTTGTTCATTAAATACTGAAGGGAGTTTGTTCAGCTGTATACGTCTACATATAGCCTCAATGTTATAGCATATAGTGTAATTCAGTAACATAATTGTACCGTTAATCACGTGTAAAGTATTGTGTTAGGACTACTAGAAATAATCAAAAGGATAGCCTAGTGTCATGCCCTTGAACTGCTTTGAATCATTTGGCAAAACGCCCACAAAGCACTTGGCATGGTTGACAAATGCAAGTATTGTGTTATTTGTTATATCAACGTTATTCATTATAAACACTCACACCGAGAAGTGATACACGAAGCATTTCCACCCAGATGGTCTTTCCAGAAAGTTATAAGCGCGTCCTTGAATGTAAGCACGGCTGACGGTAACTTGACGAGTTGTGCTGTATACGGACATCCGGGGGTTCAGATTGAGCCCGGGTAGGTGAGACACCGACGGTCGAGTGACAGTTGTGTGAATGGTGATGCCCTCGGCGTCACACAGAAACCTGTTGTTAGAAATAAGCGCTCCAGGTTGTGAGGCTGACGCGGCTTGTGACATCTCAAACTCCGTCTGTTTTCTCCCATGTCCCGCCACCATCGAGGACCTCCGTATGTTATTCAGGACTTCATTCCTTTGGGTTGTCTTGTCTGGAGATGACATGCTGTTTGTTTTCTCATCAATGGGACGGACACACGCTTTAGTCTCCGCGTATTGCGGACTTGGCGGATAAATGAAGTGGGATAAAACAGAGCCTGCATGCGGTGCGCGAAAAAAAACAACAACAAAAACCGTACTAAAGCCGCTGCCTTGCCTATTATAATAGCTTACATTGGTAGAGCAAGTATCCGACACATGTTAAATTACGGAAGAAATGTCCCTACCTGTTGCTGGACGGTTAGACTACTACTTATCATCAGTTGACTTACTTGTGCGTGCTTGTTTCGCGCTTGATCGCACAAAGGGGGAGGCAGTGCCCTCTGGGCAGCATTGAACAACAATAATTTGCAGCTGTGAGTGTTGAGTTGGTGAGTGTTGACCCCTCAAAACAGCATAGAACAACAGCACACACTCTTTCTCGCTCGCTCTCCCCCTAGCTCGCTCGCTCTCCCTCTCTCTTGCTCTCTCCCCCCTCTCTTTCATTATCTCTCTCTCTCCCCCCCTCTTTCGTTATCTCTCTCTCCCACCCTCTCTTTCATTATCTCTCTCTCTCCCCCTCTCTCTTTCGTTATCTCTCTCTCTCCCCCTCCCTCTTTCGTTATCTCTCTCTCTCTCCAACACGCTCTTCCCATCTCTTTACCAATTAACTCCACGAAAGCATACCATACCCTACTGGCAGTTTATGTGTCCTGTAATGGTAACATAAGTAACAATACCATGCTTGACTGTCTCTGTGTAAAGTTACAATGCGGAATTCATTTAAATGACCTTGACCATCCTTGATAGTGAACGAGGGACACTGGTTTGCTTGCCTTATACAAGGGTTTTAATTGAGAAAAGTAATGTGGCGTTCTAGTGATGACAGATTCTGTTGTCAGGTACACATTAACCTACCTTACCTGATGACCTGAATGTGAGAGAGCACTAGCCTACTGCTAGTGCTGAGCGATTTGTGCTTTTTAATGTCGGTTCAGTTTCGGTTCGATTATTTAAAAAATAATTATGGTTCGGTTTCGATCATTTTTTAAAAATATATTAAATGCACTACGCATTATGTTGGTTGAATGCTGTAACACAGAATAAAACAAAGAATAAAAGTCCCATGATGGTTGTCACTGCCCATTACTGTTTATCACTTTCTAACCATCATTTATTCACATTACGTTACCTTCATGAAATATGTTTTATTTGATGACTTTATTATTTCATTCCAAGACATCTCATCTCTGTAGAGCTGCTGCCTATTCTGTCTAACAAAATAACTATTTTATTAGTTCTTCAAAGTACACCGAACAAAAATATAAAAGCATCATGCAACAATTTCAAAGATTTTACTGAGTTACATACAATTTAAATAAATGCATAAGGCCTTAATCTATAGATTTCACATGACTGGGAATACAGATATGCATCTGTTGGTCACAGATATCTTTTTAAAAAAAAGATAGGGGCGTGGATCAGAAAACCAGTCAGTATCTGGTGTGACCACAATTTGCCTCATGCAGCCCGACACATCTCCTTCACATATAGTTGATCAGGCTGTTGATTGTGGCATGTGTAATGTTGTCCCTCTCCTTTTAAGGACTGTGAAAAATTGCTGGATATTGGCTGGAATTGGAACACGCTGTCGTACACGTTGATCCAGAGCATCCCAAACATGGTCAATGGGTGACATGTCTGGCGAGTATGCAGATCATGGAAGAACTGGGACATTTTCAGCTTCCAGGAATTATGGACAGATCCTTGCGACATGCATTATCGGCCCGGTACAGTTAATACCGGGATTCATCCGTAAAGAGCACAATTCCCCAGCGTGCCAATGGCCATCGAAGGTGAGCATTTGCCCATTGAAGTAGGATTACAACTCCAAACTGCAGTCAGATCAAGACCCTTGTGAGGACGACAAGCATGCAAATGAGCTTCCCTGAGACAGTTTCTGACAGTTTGTGCAGAAATTCTTCAGTTGTGCAAACCCACAGTTTCATCAGCTGTCCAGGTGGCTGGTCTCAGACGATCCCGCAGTTGAAGAAGCCGGATATGGAGGTCCTGGGCTGGCATAGTTACACGTGGTCTACGGTTGTGAGGCCGGTTGGACGTACTGCCAAATTCTCTAAAACGATTTTGGAGGTGGCTTATGGTAGAGAAATTCAAATTAAATTATCTGGCAACAGCTCTGGTGCACATTCCTGCAGTCAGTAAGCCAATTGCGTGCTCCCTCAAAACTTGAGACATCTGTGGCATTGTGTTGTGTGGCAAACTAATAGAGTGGCATTTTATTGTCTGCCGCACAAGGTGCACCTATGTAAAGATCATGCTGTTTAATCAGCTTCTTGATATGCCACACCTGTCAGGTGGATGGATTATCTTGGCAAAAGAGAAATGCTGACTAACAGGGATATACATATATATATATTTTTAAATATGCTTTTTGTGCGCATGGAAAACTTCTGAGATATTTTATTTCAGCTCATGAAACATGGGACCAACACTTTACATGTTGCGTTTTACATTTTTGTTCAGTGTAAATAAGGTATAATTTCATGATTGCTGAATACCAACTATCAATCACAGTATGTGAGCGGAGTTGAACGGTTGCTCACCGCTCTTGCGCTTCAAATCCCTCCAAAAAACTGCCACCCCAAATTTGCTCCATTCATTAAAATAACAGTTTAACCAAGACCCATCTATTGTTGTGACTTCCTGGACATACCATTTAACCAACACCCATCTATTGTTGTGACTACCTGGACATACCATTTAACCAACACCCATCTATTGTTGTGACTTCCTGGACCTACCATTTAACCAACACCCATCTATTGTTGTGACTACCTGGACCTAACATTTGGGTTTTGAAGTATTGAAACCAAACCATATGATTTGAATGAAAAGTATTATAATTAACAGGAAAAGGTGAATGTAAGAAGTTCTCATCATTTCAAATAGTCTCTATGTCATAGTTAACATCATAGAAACACTTTAAATAGGTCAGGACCCAGACAGGGAGCCTAATAATATGAATTATTTAGGCTATATTATTTCAATTGTTTCAAGGCTATAGCCTACAGTTTGTGCAGAAATTCTTCATTTGTGCAAACCCACAGTTTCATCAGCTGTCCAGGTGGCTTGTCTCAGACGATCCCGCAGTTGAAGAAGCCGGATATGGAGGTACAAAGTACAACAACCCAGTACATAGTACAACAACCCAGCACAAAGTACAACAACCCAGTACAAAGTACAACAACCCAGTACATAGTACAACAACCCAGCACAAAGTACAACAACCCAGTACAAAGTACAACAACCCAGTACAAAGTACAACAACCCAGTACAAAGTACAACAACCCAGTACATAGTACAACAACCCAGTACAAAGTACAACAACCCAGTACAAAGTACAACAACCCAGCACAAAGTACAACAACCCAGTACAAAGTACAACAACCCAGTACATAGTACAACAACCCAGCACAAAGTACAACAACCCAGTACAAAGTACAACAACCCAGTACAAAGTACAACAACCCAGTACAAAGTACAACAACCCAGTACATAGTACAACAACCCAGTACAAAGTACAACAACCCAGTACAAAGTACAACAACCCAGTACAAAGTACAACAACCCAGTACAAAGTACAACAACCCAGCACAAAGTACAACAACCCAGCACAAAGTACAACAACCCAGTACAAAGTACAACAACCCAGCACAAAGTACAACAACCCAGTACAAAGTACAACAACCCAGCACAACAACCCAGTACAAAGTACAACAACCCAGCACAAAGTACAACAACCCAGTACAAAGTACAACAACCCAGCACAAAGTACAACAACCCAGTACAAAGTACAACAACCCAGCACAAAGTACAACAACCCAGTACAAAGTACAACAACCCAGCACAACAACCCAGTACAAAGTACAACAACCCAGCACAACAACCCAGTACAAAGTACAACAACCCAGCACAAAGTACAACAACCCAGTACAAAGTACAACAACCCAGTACAAAGTACAACAACCCAGCACAAAGTACAACAACCCAGTACAAAGTACAACAACCCAGTACAAAGTACAACAACCCAGTACAAAGTACTGGCTGCCATAAAGCACGGGTACAAAACAAAACCCGGCGCAAACCAGCCGGAAACGAACCAACCTGACAATAAACAATACCCCACACAGACATGGAGGGAACAGAGGGCTAAATACACATAGTAATTATGAGGATATGTAAACCAGGTGTGCAGGAAAACAAGACAAAACAAATGGAAAATGAAAGGTGGAGCGGCGATGGCTAGAAGACCGGTGACATCGACCACAGAACGCCGTACGAACAAGGAGAGGGACCGACTTCGGCTGAAGTCGTGACAGTGACATTAAGCGCTCAGAATTTTAACAACATTTTGTTGTATTCAATTATTATAGTCAATCAATTGCAAATATACTTACTTAGAATTAAATAGAAATTAAACTAAAAATGCCTTATTAGGCTCAGTCAACAGTGTCATTGAATTCATTTCTAGAAACACCAGTGTGGATTCAGTGCCTGGAGAGCAGGCCAGCAGGGGAGAATATCTTCTCTGTGCTTGCAGAGCCACTGGGAATGCTAAACACCCTTTGACTCTTGCCAGTCTGGGCAGGGATCCAGAGTTTATTTTATTTTCTCTATAGGTAGACCTAAAGGTTTTTAGGCAAAATAACCCAATCAAAACAGAAATCTCCTTGAACATGGGAATATGCCAGGCCACAATCAATGGCCTATTGTATAGATAACAGAACAAAAATGAAGGAAACGTTTATAAGAGATCTGATTTTAAGAGATCTGATTTTTTGTTTATAAATACTGTACTTTGCTACAATGACACACCTTGTTATATACCCACTTAATTTCTTTCTTTTAGCATGTGCACATAGTAAGTACACCACAGACTGGAATATGTTCCGGGATTCAGCCAATGGCATTGAGGAGTACACCACCTCAGTCACCAGCATCATCAATAAGTGCATCGAAGACGTCTTCCCCACAGTACATATCCCCGACAGAAGCCATGGATTACAGGCAACATCCGCACTGAGCTAAAGGGTACAGCTGCCGCTTTCAAGGAGCGGGAACCTAATCCGGACGCTTAGAAGAAATCCTGCCAAACCATCAGTACAGGACGAAGATTGAATGCTACTACACCGGCTCCGACGCTCGTCGGATGTGGCAGGGCTTGAAAACTATTACATACTACAAAGAGAAAACCAGCCACGAGCTGCCCATTTTTATTTTTTAAGTTTACTAGGCAAGTCAGTTAAGAACAAATTCTTATTTTCAATGACGGCCTAGGGTACAGCTGCCGCTTTCAAGGAGCGGGAACCTAATCCGGACGCTTAGAAGATGTGGTGTCTATGTAGCAAAGTACAGTATTTATAAACAAAAAATCAGATCTCTTAAACGTTTCCTTCATTTTTGTTCTGTTATCTATACAATGGACCATTTATTGTGGCCTGGCATATTCCAACTTTCAAGGAGATTTCCATTTTGATTGGGTTATTTTGCCTAAAAACCTTAAGGAACAGTGGGTTAACTGAACAACAGATTTGTACCTTGTCAGCTCGGGGATACGAACTTGCAATCTTTTGATTACTAGTCCAACACTCTAACCACTAGGCTACCCTGCCACCCAGTGATGTAAGCCTACCAGACAGGCTAAATGCCTTTTATGCTCGCTTCGATTCTAGCAACACTGAAGCATGCAGCTAGCAACACTGAAGCATACTAGCTGTTTCGGATGACTGTGCTATCACTCTCTCCATAGCCGATGTGAGCATTCACAACGCCGCGGGGCCAGATGGATTACCAGGTCGTGTACTCAGACCATGCGTGGACCAACTGGCAAGTGTCTTCACTGACATTTTCAACCTCTCTCTGACTGAGTCTGTCATACCTACATGTTTCAAGCTGACCACCATAGTCCCTGTGCCCAACAAAGCAAAGGTAACCTGCCGAAATGACTACCGCCCCGTAGCACTCACGTCTGTAGCCATGAAGTGCTTTGAAAGGCTGGTCACGGATCACATCAACACCATCATCCCGGAACCCAAGACCCACTCCAATTCGCATACAGCCCCAACAGATCCACAGATGACGCAAGCTCAATCGCACTCCACACTGCCCTTTCCCACTTGGACAAAAGGAACACCTACGTGAGAATGGTATTCATTGACTATAGCTCAGTGTTAAACCCCATAGTGGCCACAAAGCTCATCACTAAGCTAAGGACACGAGGACTAAACACCTCCCTCTTCAACTGGATCCTGGACTTCCTGACGGGCTGCCCCCAGGTGGTAAGGGTAGGCAACAACACATCTGCCACGCTGATCCTCAACATGGGGAGCCCTTTAGGGGTGCGTGCTTAGTCAGCTCTTGTAGCCGCTGTTCACCTACAACTGTGTGACCAAACCCAACTCCAACACCATCATTAAGTTTGCTGAGGACACAACAGTGGTAGGCCTGATCACCGACAACGATGAGACAGCCTACAGGGAGGAGGTCAGAGAACTGGCAGTGTGGTGCCAGGACAACAACCTCTCCCTTAATGTGAAACAAAGGAACTGATCGTGGACTACAGGAAAAGGAGTGCCGAACACGCCCCCATTCACATCGACGGGCTGTAGTGGAGCGGGTCGAGAGTTTCAAGTTCCTTGGTGTCCACATCACCAACAAACTACCATGGTCCAAACACACCAAGAAATGCCTTTTCTCCCTCAGGACACTGAACAGATTTGGCCTGGGTCCCCAGATCCTCGAAAAGCAGCAAGCCATAAGATTGCTGAACAATTAATCAAATGGCCACCGGACTATTTACATTGACCCCCCTTTGTTTTTACACTGCTGTTACTCGCTGCTTATTATTTATGCATAGGTACTTTACCCCTACTACAGTACATGTACAAATTACCTCTTCTAACGTGTACCTCTGCACATTGACTCGGTACCGGTACCCCCTGTATATAGCCTCATTATAATTATTTTATTGTGTTAAATTATTATTATTTTTTAATATATATTTAGTTAAAACTGCATTGTTGGTTGAGGGCTTGTAAGTAAGAATTTCACATGCATGTGACAAATAAAATTTGACTTGATTTTTTTGTTTTTACCATTCTTTAGGGATATGTGTCTTTTCAGATTCCACAATGATTCTTTAGTTGGGGACACTACATCACCACACTCCCTCTCTTGCTCTTGGTCCTCATCTTTGTAAGTCACCTTGATTTAACACCTGGGTGTTTTATCAGTTTCTTTATGAAAATATTTAGTGAACTCCATGACAGTAGCTAAAGCAAGGGGCTGTAGCAGCACACAAGTAGCCTACAAATGCACGCTGGGCCGGGCACGCCCTGCGCTCGTGAAGTGAGCGCTGTAGGAGCGAAATTAGAGCGGGCGAGAAGACCAACGCTCCATCCTTTGGGAATCTCGCTCAGTGCTCCAGCCTTTGGGAATCTCGCTCAGTGCTCCAGTCAAATTGGGCACGGTCCGCTCCAGCTCCGCTCCACTCACATACTCTGCTATCAATCACTTAGATCATGTATTTTCAGACTCGTGAAGAAACTGCTTTCTACCCCTCTCGATCGCATGCTCCGCACAGACCAGACAAGTTTAAGCGTGCACGCAATGGATTATGGTCATTATAGTTAATTACCATGTTTTCTGCGTTAAACTACGTAGAATATTGGCCGGTTGAAAACTGCAACTCCCTACTACATCGCACAGTTCAGGTTCGATCTAATTTATCTCTACAGAAACTGGACATTGAGCTCCCAGAAAAAAACCCAGAATGAAATGGAATTCAAATAAATTAACTGATGTCAGTCAATTAGTTGTTTATAAACCGAAAAATAACAAACGTTTTTGTTAATATCTCAGCACAACCTATTACATGGTTCCAGTAGCGATGCGTGGGTAAAATCACCGGGAAGCCAAGTTACAATAATTGCGTTGTTTGCTCTATAACCTGTTAGTTCATAGGGAAAGGGGGATACCTAGTCAGTAGTACAAATGAATGCATTCAACTGAAATGTGTCTTCCCCATTTAACCCAACCCCTCTGAATCAGAGAGGTGCGGGGAGCTGCTTAATAGACATCCACGTCTTCGGTCCCTGGGGAACAGTGGGTTAACTGCCTTGCTCAGTGGCAGAATGACAGATTTTTTTTTACCTTCTCAGCTCGGGTATTCGATCCAGCAACCTTTCAGTTACTGGCCCAACGATCTAATCACTAGGCTACATATGCCTTGCCACTGTGATAAATAGGCCTAAAGGCAGAGACAATAAGAATAGATTCAACCACAACATTGTTTTATCATAAAACCGGAGAGCAACCCTTTACTGACCTACTGCATGGTCAAGCAAGGTAATGTTTCTGACATTTCTAAACAACTATTGATTTAGAACCATGAAGAGATACCGCAAGTCACAAAGAAAACAGGCTTTGCCTCCACTATTCCAGCACCATTTCAACATCATCTAATCACCTGTGCTTAGTCTAATACAGTGGCAACTAAAAGTGATTTAGTCCTATCAAAGTAAGCTAAATATAATGTGGCTGTCCATGGTACTGGTGTGTGTGTGTGTGTGTGTGTGTGTGTGTGTGTGTGTGTGTGTGTGTGTGTGTGTGTGTGTGTGTGTGTGTGTGCGTGCGCAAGCAAGCAAGTGGAAAAAACATGTTGACTCACCCTATTTTGTAGTGAACCTCCCATGCCATCCTCCTCTTTAATGTTTCTGAAACGGTCTATAACTCTAAATCATATCATTCAGTACACTCTTTCAGTTTTTGTTGTCCTAGGCTACCTGGCTAAAATGCTTGCTTGTTAGCTTAACTTCCTTTCATGGGCAACGATGCGCCAGGCCAGCTGGCTAACGTTACTACATCGATCTACATGTTGAACTTCCATCCTCTCAGGCCAGGAGCACAATGTATGAATTTATGGTTGGACCAGAATCGCCGTTATGATCATTGGCCAGTACAGAGAATTACATTACCATTCAAACGTTTGGGGTCACTTAGAAATGTCCTTGTTTTTGAAAGAAAAGCACATTTTATGTCCATTAAAATATGGCCAGAACAAAGACCTTTCTTCTGAAACTCGTCAGTCTATTCTTGTTCTGAGAAATGAAGGCTATTCCATGCAAGAAATTGCCAAGAAACTGAAGATCTCGTACAACGCTGTGTACTCCTCCCTTCACAGAACAGCGCAAACTGTCTCTAACCAGAATAGAAAGAGGAGTGGGAGGACCCGGTGCACAACTGAGCAATAGGACAAGTACATTAGAGTGTCTAGTTTGAGAAACAGACACCGCATAAGTCCTCAACTGGCAGCTTCATTAAATAGTACCCGCAAAACACCAGTCTCAACGTCAACAGTGAAGAGGAGAATCCGGGATGCTGGCCTTCTAGGCAGAGCTCCTCTGTCCAGTGTCTGTGTTCTTTTGCCCATCTTAATCTTTTCTTTTTATTGGCCAGTCTGAGATATGGCTTTTTCTTTGCAAAAAAACATTTTCAGCTACAACAGTCATTTACAACATTAACAATGTCTACACTGTATTTCTAATCAATTTCATGTTATTTTAATTAATGGACAATTTTTTTTGCTTTTCTTTCAAAAACAAGGTAATTTCTAAGTAACCCCAAACTTTTGAACGGTAATAGCACAATTCCAAATCCCTATCTCCATCCATGGCAAATTTAGGAAAATGAACGCTTTTAGCTAGCTAGCTAGCCACCGAAGGACAACGACACAACAAGATGCAACAATTCAAGTTTTCTGTCAATGACATCTGGCTTGATGTGATTTGATTGGTCTGAGCCAAATCCAAACGGGCTTCCCTTGACACTTTGTTTTGGTGCGCCAGGACCATTTACAGCTGAGCTCACCCAGTTTAGCTCAACACTGATTGGTTATTATTTTATCATTTTTTATCAGTTGAGACCAAATGCTCGCTGGCTTCCCTGGCTTCCCTTGCATTCAATGCTATGCTCGGCAACAGTGTGGTTAGTGTTAGGGTTAAAGTTTGCCTGATGACTCATCCTGAATTAAATTCCGCTGCTCTATCGATCGCTCTATAAATCAGTTTGAACCTACCATCCTAGAAGTTGTTTATTAGGATGTCAAAATCACGAGATTCATGAAGAGATTTGTGTAGGTCAGCAAAACGCATTACTCTATTTTTTCAAAAATTCTATATCTTGATCGCTGACATGCAAAACATTTTGGACTGTATCAGCAGTGGACTAATGAAACAAATACCAAAATAGTGGTATTTTAAAATCAGATTTTAAGAAGAGAAATTGTAGAATTCACTACATTGGTGTCAGCAGTGCCAGTGAGGTCATTGGAGAGGCTTGTATATTTCTCATAGACTAGACGTAACATTGTACATGTAAATCTGGGACACTCAAATTAGTATGATATGTTATGTTAGGTATGGTTAAATACTGTAAGACACAAGGTCACTTAAGGCAAAAACTAAAGTAGGGTGCTTGGTCGGGCGTATAACACGAGCGTCTACCAACCCAAAGGTTGCGAGCTCGAACCTCATCATGGACAACTTTAGCATTTTAGCTAACTAGCAACTTTACAACTACTTATTACTTTTTTTTAGCTAGGATACTTTGCAACTTCTTAACATATTAGCTAACCCTTCCTCTAAAAATTAACATTAACCTTAATCCTTTAACCTAACTCCTAACCCTATCCATACCTCTAACCCCTAGCCTAGCTAATGTTAGCCACATAGCTAACATTAGCGTTAGCAACCTAGTTAAATAAAGGTTCAATAAATTACAAAAATCTACTTTGAACAAAGAGGTTCTTGACTAATGTACTGAACAGTATTACTGTTGTAGGGTTCACAGTATTGTAGGGTTCACCATTTACCAAGATCCTGCAATATGTGTTCTGGGATATAATCCAGGCTAACTACTGTAACAGTCACAAAAAGAAGTGGATAGCCTGAGCCCTAACAGTCACAAAAATAGGTGGATAGCCTGGGCCCTAACAGTTACAAAAACTGTGCAGCGGTACGAGGTAATCGAGGTAGATATGTACATATACCAGTGGAGGCTCCTCAGAGGAGGAGGAAGGGGAGGACCATCCTCCTCATTGAAATATCATACAAATAAAAAATAGTGAAACACTAAAAAAAGTGATCATTTTTAGATGAAACTATACTAATATATTCATGTCACCAAATAATTAAAGGACATTGTTTAGCAATGAAAGTCTATAGTAACTTCAACAGCACTCTCTGGGGTAGTGCCATGGTATAGCCAGGGAACAGCTAGTTTCTGTCCTCCTCTGGGTACATTGACTTCAATATAAAACCTAGGAGGCTTGTAGGCCTCACCCCCTTCCATAGACATACATGGTAATTATGACCACTTCCGGAGGACGACCTCCAACTAATCAAAGCTTTTTCAGAATAAACTGACATGTTGTTCATCCAATCATAGGATTAGGATCAGAGAACGAACCAGTTGAGTTGTATTGGGGTTTCTGTGTGTTGAGAAACTTGGTGACATTATTGGATAGAGATTGAAAAGTGATAGTTGAGCATTTTTTCAAATTAGTTTCTTCAAATTACAAGAGACGGAGGAAGTAGATTAAAAATTGTTTTCTTGGTTTTAGAATGTATGTTTGTGCCCAGTCAGTGCAATTTATTTCAATTTGCCCTGTTAGTAGCAGTAGCTAGTTTGCTAACGTGGCCAGCTCCAGTGTGCAGTTTTCGACGCCAACATTACCTACAATTTTGTTGACTTGGTTGAAAAACCCCTTTCATTCTCTGGGGTACACGGAAAAGATGCGAATTAAAACTGAGAATTCGTTTCATTAATACAGATGCAAAGGTGAGGGCGTTCAATACCAATTGGTATCAGTATAGCTGGTTACAGGGAGCCTGTCGTCAAGCCGCCTGTATTGCTAGCCTGCTTTTTTGGGAAGTCTGAGCCTTAGTCGAAAGGTGGGTACAGATCAAAATCAAATCAAATGTATTTATATAGTCCTTCATACATCAGCTGATATCTCAACGTGCTGTACAGAAACCCAGCCTAAAACCCCAAACAGCAAGCAGTGACCTGAAGAACATCGATCGTTCAGCTAAACGGCAAAACAAAAGCAGGGAGCATATAAATGCCCACATCAGATTTAAACTTCTGGGAAAAAGCCGCATAGCTCGTTAAGAAGGTCTGCGTATTCAAACTGCACTACACAACGAGACAGTAAAAATAAATTGGGATGTTCTCAAGCGGATTATCCACACCATTGCGTTTTTGGGCAGGCAATAATAGGCTTTTAGAGGACACCACAAGAGGGAAAGTTCCGCTAACAGCGGTAATTGCACGTTACGATGCTTTACATCCTGAACATATGGAACTTTCGACTGTCTTTTCTGGGATGTCGAAATCAAATCAGAAGGATTTGACAGCTTCCATCGTATCATACATTAAACATTTGATTAAAGAGAGGTTGACGCTTTTTTTTCTCGCACGCGTTCATGTAGGCTTTCCACATTCCTCCGATATTTATTTAGCAAAGATGATATCACATAATCACTCGGGACAAGCACAAGCTTGTTACATAAATGTTGCAGCAGCCTAGGCTACACCTTACAATTAGAGATCTGACATGGAGTATGCGATGAAAACGAGACAATGTTTCAGTCTGATCAACGGTAGACTACTAATAAATGCTGTTGCATACAGCCTATGTGCGCTGTCCATTTGGTCAGGGTAAACTAATTAGTAACGTATTGTGTTTATAGTACATTTGTGTGTCAGGAGAAAATGTGGATGTGATCAAATGTGGTTTATATTCCAAATGGCTAGGCTGTCTATACGTTTTCAATCCCAAATGATTAACTGGAATGAATCAATCAACATAATAGTGGTTACAGATGTGAGTACATTTTTTAAAGGCCTACAGTTGCATAGACCTGCACGATACAAACATGCATAAAGTTCAGCCCTGAGAGTTCTATTCTCTATCAATTGTTGTCTCTGTGTCTGGGTAGAGGAAATCCCCCTCCTAATTATGTCTGAATGTGATTCATGTGAACAAGTATAAAGTTGCTTCCCCCAGGGCCAGGAGTTTTTTTCAGTTTTTTAAAACCATGGGACCTGAAAAAAACCGGTCCCATCATAGAAAACCATGTGACCTGAAAAACCTTTTTACAACTGATTCATCACTGTCATACCTTATAGGGTCCAGAGTTTTCCTGGTTAGGTTAGATAAGGAAAAACTCCGGGCCCCAGGGGTAAACATTGCCCCACCACTCTGGGACGTATGGTGCCACCAGTCTGCTTGCTTGTTTTCCGTTATCGTCACATACTTTGATGTGTCAAGTGGGCGAGATGCTCAGTCTATTTGACTTTGTGAATTTTGGGATGTCTGAGTTTAACTTCATGGAGAAACTGGCTGTCCAAACCTACAGTGGTGCAGCTGTAATGGAATGTCTCTGCCATTTACAGCTCAGTCCCTTCCTGTTCACTGATTAAGAGGTGATGACCACTCCACTCTACTGCCATTGTCAACTTTCTCCTGACATGAACTGAAGCCACGTCTCATGTGCCCGGTCATCCACTGGCACATTGAGTGTTTCCCCTCCAAGCACTGTGAGTACCTCTATCCATTTTCTCTCATTACTGTATGTAGAGTCAATTACAATCACATTATTACACATGAATGATTTTACTCCTTACTTGGACTAACTCATTATTAGCTATTTTGTCTGACTGTGTAGTGTTATTGTTTTTTGTCTTCCCAGTCAAATCCTGTCCTGCACTGAAGTCAAGTCTCTGAACACCTCAACTCATGCTTCATACCCTCATTCAGTCACTGCTGTGATCCCTTCCCAACACTGTAAGTAGCCCTCTCATTCCCCTTCCTTACAATATGGTACTATAAATGTCTTTATTAAGTGCTTTAGTTTAAAATCATTTGTCTTTGATGATTTTCTTAAGCCCACTTTGTCGTCCCTGTGCGTTCCGCGCCTAAACTGCTCGTCTCCCACCTAAACTGCTCGTCTCCCACCTATACTGCGCGTCTCCCACCTAAACTGCTCGTCTCCCACCTAAACTGCTCGTCTCCCACCTATACTGCGCGTCTCCCACCTAAACTGCGCGTCTCCCATCGTCCTCTATTTATCAAGTCACCAGCCTCCACTGACGTATAGGTAGGGGTAAAGTGACTAGGCAACATGATAAGTAATAAACAACAACAGCAGCGTATGTGACGAGTCTAAAGGGTTAGTGCAAAATGGTCAATGCAGAGAGCCTGTGTAGCTATTTGGTTAACTGCTTTATGTGAGACCCTTTCATAGAATATATGGTCTATTATACTCAGGGGTGTAAAGTACTTAATTGAAAATACTTTAAAGTACTACTGAAGTAGTTTTTGGGGGTATGTGTACTTTACTTTACTATTTATATTTTTGTCAACTTTTACTTTACTACATTCCTAAAGAAAACGAATGTACTTTTTACTCCGAACATTTGACCTGACAGACAAAAGTACTCGTTACATTTTGAACGCTTAGCAGGACCAAAATGGTTCAATTCACACACTTATCAAGAGAACATCCCTGGTCATGTCTACAGCCTCTTATCTGGTAGACTCACTAAACACAAATGCATCTTTTGTTAATGATGTCTGAGTGTTGGAGTGTGCCCCCTGGCTATCCGTACATTTTAAAAACAAGAAAATGGTGCTGTCTGCTTTGCTTAAACTAAGGAATTTGAAATAATTTATACTTCTACTTTTATTTTTGATACTAAAGTATACGCTGCTCAAAAAAATAAAGGGAACACTAAAATAACACATCCTAGATCTGAATGAATGAAATATTCTTATTAAATACTTTTTTCTTTACATAGTTGAATGTGCTGACAACAAAATCACACAAAAATTATCAATGGAAATCAAATTTATCAACCCATGGAGGTCTGGATTTGCAGTCACACTCAAAATTAAAGTGGAAAACCACACTACAGGCTGATCCAACTTTGATGTAATGTCATTAAAACAAGTCAAAATGAGGCTCAGTAGTGTGTGTGGCCTCCACGTGCCTGTATGACCTCCCTACAATGCCTGGGCATGCCCCTGATGAGGTGGCGGATGGTCTCCTGAGGTATCTCCTCCCAGACCTGGACTAAAGCATCCGCCAACTCCTGGACAGTCTCCAGTTTCAACTGTTCTGCCTTATTATTATTCGACCATGCTGGTCATTTATGAACATTTGAACATCTTGGCCATGTTCTGTTATAATCTCCACCCGGCACAGCCAGAAGAGGACTGGCCACCCCACATAGCCTGGTTCCTCTCTAGGTTTCTTCCTAAGTTTTGGCCTTTCTAGGGAGTTTTTCCTAGCCACCGTGCTTCTACACCTGCATTGCTTGCTGTTTGGGGTTTTAGGCTGGGTTTCTGTACAGCACTTTGAGATATCAGCTGATGTACGAAGGGCTATATAAATTGATTTGATTTGGTGCAACGTGGCATTGGTGGATGGAGCGAGACATGATGTCCCAGATGTGCTCAATTGGATTCAGGTCTGGGGAACGGGCGGGCCAGTCCATAGCATCAATGCCTTCCTCTTGCAGGAACTGCTGACACACTCCAGCCACATGAGGTCTAGCATTGTCTTGCATTATGAGGAACCCAGGGCCAACCGCACCAGCATATGGTCTCACAAGGGGTCTGAGGATCTCATCTCAGTACCTAATGGCAGTCAGGCTACCTCTAGCGAGCACATGGAGGGCTGTGCGGCCCCCCAAAGAAATGCCAACCCACACCATGACTGACCCACCGCCAAACCGGTCATGCTGGAGGATGTTGCTGGCAGCAGAACATTCTCCACGGCGTCTCCAGACTGTCACGTCTGTCACATGTGTTCAGTGTGAACCTGCTTTCATCTGTGAAGAGCACAGGGCGCCAGTAGCGAATTTGCCAATCTTGGTGTTCTCTGGCAAATGCCAAACGTCCTGCACGGTGTTGGGCTGTAAGCACAACCCCCACCTGTGGATGTCGGGCCCTCATACCACCCTCATGGAGTCTGTTTCTGACCGTTTGAGCAGACACATGCACATTTGTGGCCTGCTGGAGGTCATTTTGCAGGGCTCTGGCAGTGCTCCTCCTTGCACAAAGGCGGAGGTAGCGGTCCTGCTGCTGGGTTGTTGCCCTCCTACGGCCTCCTCCACGTCTCCTGATGTACTGGCCTGGTAGCGCCTCCATGCTCTGGACACTACGCTGACAGACACAGCAAACCTTCTTGCCACAGCTCGCATTGATGTGCCATCCTGGATGAGCTGCACTACCTGAGCCACTTGTGTGGGTTGCCTCATGCTACCACTAGAGTGAAAGCACCGCCAGCATTCAAAAGTGACCTAAACATCAGCCAGGAAGCATAGGAACTGAGAAGTGGTCTGTGGTTATCACCTGCAGAACCACTCCTTTATTGGGGGTGTCTTGCTAATTGCCTATAATTTCCACCTGTTGTCTATTCCATTTGCACAACAGCCTGTGAAATTTATTGTCAATCAGTGTTGCTTCCTAAGTGGACAGTTTGATTTCACAGAAGTGTGATTGACTTGGAGTTACATTGTGTGGGAACACTTAAACAACACAATCTGAAGCCTAATGTCATGAGCCCAAACACAATCTGAAGCCCAATGTCATGAGCCCAAACACAATCTGAAGCCCAATGTCATGAGCCCAAACACATTCTCTAGTCCAATGTCATGAGCCCAAACACAATCTGAAGCCCAATGTCATGAGCCCAAACACATTCTCTAGTCCAATGTCATGAGCCCAAAAACATTCTCTAGTCCAATGTCATGAGCCCAAACACATTCTCTAGTCCAATGTCATGAGCCCAAACACATTCTCTAGTCCAATGTCATGAGCCCAAACACATTCTCTAGTCCAATGTCATGAGCCCAAACACATTCTCTAGTCCAATGTCATGAGCCCAAACACATTCTCTAGTCCAATGTCATGAGCCCAAACATATTCTCTAGCCCAATGTCATGAGCCCAAACACAATCTGAAGCCTAATGTCATGAGCCCAAACATAATCTGAAGCCCAATGTCATGAGCCCAAACACAATCTGAAGCCCAATGTCATGAGCCCAAACACAATCTGAAGCCCAATGTCATGAACCCAAACACAATCTGATGCCCAATGTCATGAGCCCAAACACATTCTCTAGTCCAATGTCATGAGCCCAAACATATTCTCTAGTCCAATGTCATGAGCCCAAACACATTCTCTAGTCCAATGTCATGAGCCCAAACATATTCTCTAGTCCAATGTCATGAGCCCAAACACATTCTCTAGTACAATGTCATGAGCCCAAACACATTCTCTAGTCCAATGTCATGAGCCCAAACACAATCTCTAGTCCAATGTCATGAGCCCAAACATATTTTCTAGTCCAATGTCATGAGCCCAAACACATTCTCTAGTCCAATGTCATGAGCCCAAACACAATCTCTAGTCCAATGTCATGAGCCCAAACATATTCTCTAGTCCAATGTCATGAGCCCAAACACATTCTCTAGTCCAATGTCATGAGCTCAAACACATTCTCTAGTCCAATGTCATGAGCCCAAACACAATCTCTAGTCCAATGTCATGAGCGCAAACACATTCTCTAGTCCAATGTCATCAGCCCAAACACATTCTCTAGTCCAATGTCATGAGCCCAAACACATTCTCTAGCCCAATGTCATGAGCCCAAACACAATCTCTAGTCCAATGTCATGAGCCCAAACACATTCTCTAGTCCAATGTAATGAGCCCAAACACATTCTCTAGTCCAATGTCATGAGCCCAAACACATTCTCTAGTCCAATGTCATGAGCCCAAACACAATCTGAAGCCCAATGTCATGAGCCCAAACACATTCTCTAGTCCAATGTCATGAGCCCAAACATATTCTCTAGTCCAATGTCATGAGCCCAAACACATTCTCTAGTCCAATGTAATGAGCCCAAACACAATCTCAAGCACAATGTCATGAGCCCAAACACATTCTCTAGTCCAATGTCATGAGCCCATCTCTAGTCCAATGTCATGAGCCCAAACACATTCTCTAGTCCAATGTCATGAGCCCAAACACAATCTGAAGCCTAATGTCATGAGCCCAAACATAATCTGAAGCCCAATGTCATGAGCCCAAACACAATCTGAAGCCCAATGTCATGAACCCAAACACAATCTGATGCCCAATGTCATGAGCCCAAACACATTCTCTAGTCCAATGTCATGAGCCCAAACATATTCTCTAGTCCAATGTCATGAGCCCAAACACATTCTCTAGTCCAATGTCATGAGCCCAAACATATTCTCTAGTCCAATGTCATGAGCCCAAACACATTCTCTAGTCCAATGTCATGAGCCCAAACACATTCTCTAGTCCAATGTCATGAGCCCAAACACATTCTCAAGCCCAATGTCATGAGCCCAAACACATTCTCTAGTCCAATGTCATGAGCCCAAACACATTCTCTAGTCCAATGTCATGAGCTCAAACACAATCTGAAGCCTAATGTCATGAGCCCAAACATAATCTGAAGCCCAATGTCATGAGCCCAAACACAATCTGAAGCCCAATGTCATGAGCCCAAACACATTCTCTAGTCCAATGTCATGAGCCCAAACACATTCTCTAGTCCAATGTCATGAGCCCAAACACATTCTCTAGTCCAATGTCATGAGCCCAAACACATTCTCTAGTCCAATGTCATGAGCCCAAACACATTCTCTAGTCCAATGTCATGAGCCCAAACATATTCTCTAGCCCAATGTCATGAGCCCAAACACAATCTGAAGCCTAATGTCATGAGCCCAAACATAATCTGAAGCCCAATGTCATGAGCCCAAACACAATCTGAAGCCCAATGTCATGAGCCCAAACACAATCTGAAGCCCAATGTCATGAACCCAAACACAATCTGATGCCCAATGTCATGAGCCCAAACACATTCTCTAGTCCAATGTCATGAGCCCAAACATATTCTCTAGTCCAATGTCATGAGCCCAAACACATTCTCTAGTCCAATGTCATGAGCCCAAACACATTCTCTAGTCCAATGTCATGAGCCCAAACACATTCTCTAGTCCAATGTCATGAGCCCAAACACAATCTCTAGTCCAATGTCATGAGCCCAAACACAATCTCTAGTCCAATGTCATGAGCCCAAACATATTTTCTAGTCCAATGTCATGAGCCCAAACACATTCTCTAGTCCAATGTCATGAGCCCAAACACAATCTCTAGTCCAATGTCATGAGCCCAAACATATTCTCTAGTCCAATGTCATGAGCCCAAACACATTCTCTAGTCCAATGTCATGAGCTCAAACACATTCTCTAGTCCAATGTCATGAGCCCAAACACAATCTCTAGTCCAATGTCATGAGCGCAAACACATTCTCTAGTCCAATGTCATCAGCCCAAACACATTCTCTAGTCCAATGTCATGAGCCCAAACACATTCTCTAGCCCAATGTCATGAGCCCAAACACAATCTCTAGTCCAATGTCATGAGCCCAAACACATTCTCTAGTCCAATGTAATGAGCCCAAACACATTCTCTAGTCCAATGTCATGAGCCCAAACACAATCTGAAGCCCAATGTCATGAGCCCAAACACATTCTCTAGTCCAATGTCATGAGCCCAAACATATTCTCTAGTCCAATGTCATGAGCCCAAACACATTCTCTAGTCCAATGTCATGAGCCCAAACACAATCTCTAGTCCAATGTCATGAGCCCAAACACATTCTCTAGTCCAATGTCATGAGCCCAAACACATTCTCTAGTCCAATGTCATGAGCCCAAACACATTCTCTAGTCCAATGTCATGAGCCCAAACACATTCTCTAGTCCAATGTCATGAGCCCAAACACATTCTCTAGTCCAATGTCATGAGCCCAAACACAATCTGAAGCCTAATGTCATGAGCCCAAACATAATCTGAAGCCCAATGTCATGAGCCCAAACACAATCTGAAGCCCAATGTCATGAACCCAAACACAATCTGATGCCCAATGTCATGAGCCCAAACACATTCTCTAGTCCAATGTCATGAGCCCAAACATATTCTCTAGTCCAATGTCATGAGCCCAAACACATTCTCTAGTCCAATGTCATGAGCCCAAACACATTCTCTAGTCCAATGTCATGAGCCCAAAAACATTCTCTAGTCCAATGTCATGAGCCCAAACACATTCTCTAGTTCAATGTCATGAGCCCAAACATATTCTCTAGTGCAATGTCATGAGCCCAAACACATTCTCTAGTCCAATGTCATGAGCCCAAACACATTCTCTAGTCCAATGTCATGAGCCCAAACATATTCTCTAGTCCAATGTCATGAGCCCAAACACATTCTCTAGTCCAATGTCATGAGCCCAAACACATTCTCTAGTCCAATGTCATGAGCCCAAACATATTCTCTAGTCCAATGTCATGAGCCCAAACACATTCTCTAGTCCAATGTCATGAGCCCAAACACAATCTGAAGCCCAATGTCATGAGCCCAAACACAATCTCTAGTCCAATGTCATGAGCCCAAACACATTCTCTAGTCCAATGTCATGAGCCCAAACACAATCTCTAGTCCAATGTCATGAGCCCAAACACATTCTCTAGTCCAATGTCATGAGCCTAAACACATTCTCTAGTCCAATGTCATGAGCTCAAACACATTCTCTAGTCCAATGTCATGAGCCCAAACACATTCTCTAGTCCAATTTCATGAGCCCAAACATATTCTCTAGTCCAATGTCATGAGCCCAAACACATTCTCTAGTCCAATGTCATGAGCCCAAACACATTCTCTAGTCCAATGTCATGAGCCCAAACATATTCTCTAGTCCAATGTCATGAGCCCAAACACATTCTCTAGTCCAATGTCATGAGCCCAAACATATTCTCTAGTCCAATGTCATGAGCCCAAACACATTCTCTAGCCCAATGTCATGAGCCCAAACACATTCTCTAGTCCAATGTCATGAGCCCAAACACATTCTCTAGTCCAATGTCATGAGCCCAAACACAATCTGAAGCCTAATGTCATGAGCCCAAACATAATCTGAAGCCCAATGTCATGAGCCCAAACACAATCTGAAGCCCAATGTCATGAGCCCAAACACATTCTCTAGTCCAATTTCATGAGCCCAAACATATTCTCTAGTCCAATGTCATGAGCCCAAACACATTCTCTAGTCCAATGTCATGAGCCCAAACACATTCTCTAGTCCAATGTCATGAGCCCAAACATATTCTCTAGTCCAATGTCATGAGCCCAAACACATTCTCTAGTCCAATGTCATGAGCCCAAACATATTCTCTAGTCCAATGTCATGAGCCCAAACACATTCTCTAGCCCAATGTCATGAGCCCAAACACATTCTCTAGTCCAATGTCATGAGCCCAAACACATTCTCTAGTCCAATGTCATGAGCCCAAACACAATCTGAAGCCTAATGTCATGAGCCCAAACATAATCTGAAGCCCAATGTCATGAGCCCAAACACAATCTGAAGCCCAATGTCATGAGCCCAAACACAATCTGAAGCCCAATGTCATGAACCCAAACACAATCTGATACCCAATGTCATGAGCCCAAACACATTCTCTAGTCCAATGTCATGAGCCCAAACATATTCTCTAGTCCAATGTCATGAGCCCAAACACATTCTCTAGTCCAATGTCATGAGCCCAAACATATTCTCTAGTCCAATGTCATGAGCCCAAACACATTCTCTAGTCCAATGTCATGAGCCCAAACACATTCTCTAGTCCAATGTCATGAGCCCAAACACATTCTCTAGTCCAATGTCATGAGCCCAAACACAATCTCTAGTCCAATGTCATGAGCCCAAACATATTTTCTAGTCCAATGTCATGAGCCCAAACACATTCTCTAGTCCAATGTCATGAGCCCAAACATATTCTCTAGTCCAATGTCATGAGCCCAAACACATTCTCTAGTCCAATGTCATGAGCCCAAACACAATCTGAAGCCTAATGTCATGAGCCCAAACATAATCTGAAGCCCAATGTCATGAGCCCAAACACAATCTGAAGCCCAATGTCATGAACCCAAACACAATCTGATGCCCAATGTCATGAGCCCAAACACATTCTCTAGTCCAATGTCATGAGCCCAAACATATTCTCTAGTCCAATGTCATGAGCCCAAACACATTCTCTAGCCCAATGTCATGAGCCCAAACACATTCTCTAGTCCAATGTCATGAGCCCAAACACATTCTCTAGTCCAATGTCATGAGCCCAAACACAATCTGAAGCCTAATGTCATGAGCCCAAACATAATCTGAAGCCCAATGTCATGAGCCCAAACACAATCTGAAGCCCAATGTCATGAGCCCAAACACAATCTGAAGCCCAATGTCATGAACCCAAACACAATCTGATGCCCAATGTCATGAGCCCAAACACATTCTCTAGTCCAATGTCATGAGCCCAAACATATTCTCTAGTCCAATGTCATGAGCCCAAACACATTCTCTAGTCCAATGTCATGAGCCCAAACATATTCTCTAGTCCAATGTCATGAGCCCAAACACATTCTCTAGTCCAATGTCATGAGCCCAAACACATTCTCTAGTCCAATGTCATGAGCCCAAACACAATCTCTAGTCCAATGTCATGAGCCCAAACATATTTTCTAGTCCAATGTCATGAGCCCAAACACATTCTCTAGTCCAATGTCATGAGCACAAACACAATCTCTAGTCCAATGTCATGAGCCCAAACATATTCTCTAGTCCAATGTCATGAGCCCAAACACATTCTCTAGTCCAATGTCATGAGCTCAAACACATTCTCTAGTCCAATGTCATGAGCCCAAACACAATCTCTAGTCCAATGTCATGAGCCCAAACACATTCTCTAGTCCAATGTCATCAGCCCAAACACATTCTCTAGTCCAATGTCATGAGCCCAAACACATTCTCTAGCCCAATGTCATGAGCCCAAACACAATCTCTAGTCCAATGTCATGAGCCCAAACACATTCTCTAGTCCAATGTAATGAGCCCAAACACATTCTCTAGTCCAATGTCATGAGCCCAAACACATTCTCTAGTCCAATGTCATGAGCCCAAACACAATCTGAAGCCCAATGTCATGAGCCCAAACACATTCTCTAGTCCAATGTCATGAGCCCAAACATATTCTCTAGTCCAATGTCATGAGCCCAAACACATTCTCTAGTCCAATGTAATGAGCCCAAACACAATCTCAAGCCCAATGTCATGAGCCCAAACACATTCTCTAGTCCAATGTCATGAGCCCATCTCTAGTCCAATGTCATGAGCCCAAACACATTCTCTAGTCCAATGTCATGAGCCCAAACACAATCTGAAGCCTAATGTCATGAGCCCAAACATAATCTGAAGCCCAATGTCATGAGCCCAAACACAATCTGAAGCCCAATGTCATGAACCCAAACACAATCTGATGCCCAATGTCATGAGCCCAAACACATTCTCTAGTCCAATGTCATGAGCCCAAACATATTCTCTAGTCCAATGTCATGAGCCCAAACACATTCTCTAGTCCAATGTCATGAGCCCAAACATATTCTCTAGTCCAATGTCATGAGCCCAAACACATTCTCTAGTCCAATGTCATGAGCCCAAACACATTCTCTAGTCCAATGTCATGAGCCCAAACACATTCTCAAGCCCAATGTCATGAGCCCAAACACATTCTCTAGTCCAATGTCATGAGCCCAAACACATTCTCTAGTCCAATGTCATGAGCTCAAACACAATCTGAAGCCTAATGTCATGAGCCCAAACATAATCTAAAGCCCAATGTCATGAGCCCAAACACAATCTGAAGCCCAATGTCATGAGCCCAAACACAATCTGAAGCCCAATGTCATGAACCCAAACACAATCTGATGCCCAATGTCATGAGCCCAAACACATTCTCTAGTCCAATGTCATGAGCCCAAACATATTCTCTAGTCCAATGTCATGAGCCCAAACACATTCTCTAGTCCAATGTCATGAGCCCAAACATATTCTCTAGTCCAATGTCATGAGCCCAAACACATTCTCTAGTCCAATGTCATGAGCCCAAACACATTCTCTAGTCCAATGTCATGAGCCCAAACACATTCTCTAGTCCAATGTCATGAGCCCAAACACAATCTCTAGTCCAATGTCATGAGCCCAAACATATTTTCTAGTCCAATGTCATGAGCCCAAACACATTCTCTAGTCCAATGTCATGAGCCCAAACACAATCTCTAGTCCAATGTCATGAGCCCAAACATATTCTCTAGTCCAATGTCATGAGCCCAAACACATTCTCTAGTCCAATGTCATGAGCCCAAACATATTCTCTAGTCCAATGTCATGAGCCCAAACACATTCTCTAGTCCAATGTCATGAGCTCAAACACATTCTCTAGTCCAATGTCATGAGCCCAAACACAATCTCTAGTCCAATGTCATGAGCCCAAACACATTCTCTAGCCCAATGTCATGAGCCCAAACACAATCTCTAGTCCAATGTCATGAGCCCAAACACATTCTCTAGTCCAATGTAATGAGCCCAAACACATTCTCTAGTCCAATGTCATGAGCCCAAACACATTCTCTAGTCCAATGTCATGAGCCCAAACACAATCTGAAGCCCAATGTCATGAGCCCAAACACATTCTCTAGTCCAATGTCATGAGCCCAAACATATTCTCTAGTCCAATGTCATGAGCCCAAACACATTCTCTAGTCCAATGTAATGAGCCCAAACACAATCTCAAGCCCAATGTCATGAGCCCAAACACATTCTCTAGTCCAATGTCATGAGCCCATCTCTAGTCCAATGTCATGAGCCCAAACACATTCTCTAGTCCAATGTCATGAGCCCAAACACAATCTGAAGCCTAATGTCATGAGCCCAAACATAATCTGAAGCCCAATGTCATGAGCCCAAACACAATCTGAAGCCCAATGTCATGAACCCAAACACAATCTGATGCCCAATGTCATGAGCCCAAACACATTCTCTAGTCCAATGTCATGAGCCCAAACATATTCTCTAGTCCAATGTCATGAGCCCAAACACATTCTCTAGCCCAATGTCATGAGCCCAAACACATTCTCTAGTCCAATGTCATGAGCCCAAACACATTCTCTAGTCCAATGTCATGAGCCCAAACACAATCTGAAGCCTAATGTCATGAGCCCAAACATAATCTGAAGCCCAATGTCATGAGCCCAAACACAATCTGAAGCCCAATGTCATGAGCCCAAACACATTCTCTAGTCCAATGTCATGAGCCCAAACACATTCTCTAGTCCAATGTCATGAGCCCAAACACAATCTCTAGTCCAATGTCATGAGCCCAAACATATTTTCTAGTCCAATGTCATGAGCCCAAACACATTCTCTAGTCCAATGTCATGAGCACAAACACAATCTCTAGTCCAATGTCATGAGCCCAAACATATTCTCTAGTCCAATGTCATGAGCCCAAACACATTCTCTAGTCCAATGTCATGAGCTCAAACACATTCTCTAGTCCAATGTCATGAGCCCAAACACAATCTCTAGTCCAATGTCATGAGCCCAAACACATTCTCTAGTCCAATGTCATCAGCCCAAACACATTCTCTAGTCCAATGTCATGAGCCCAAACACATTCTCTAGCCCAATGTCATGAGCCCAAACACAATCTCTAGTCCAATGTCATGAGCCCAAACACATTCTCTAGTCCAATGTAATGAGCCCAAACACATTCTCTAGTCCAATGTCATGAGCCCAAACACATTCTCTAGTCCAATGTCATGAGCCCAAACACAATCTGAAGCCCAATGTCATGAGCCCAAACACATTCTCTAGTCCAATGTCATGAGCCCAAACATATTCTCTAGTCCAATGTCATGAGCCCAAACACATTCTCTAGTCCAATGTAATGAGCCCAAACACAATCTCAAGCCCAATGTCATGAGCCCAAACACATTCTCTAGTCCAATGTCATGAGCCCATCTCTAGTCCAATGTCATGAGCCCAAACACATTCTCTAGTCCAATGTCATGAGCCCAAACACAATCTGAAGCCTAATGTCATGAGCCCAAACATAATCTGATGCCCAATGTCATGAGCCCAAACACAATCTGAAGCCCAATGTCATGAACCCAAACACAATCTGATGCCCAATGTCATGAGCCCAAACACATTCTCTAGTCCAATGTCATGAGCCCAAACATATTCTCTAGTCCAATGTCATGAGCCCAAACACATTCTCTAGTCCAATGTCATGAGCCCAAACATATTCTCTAGTCCAATGTCATGAGCCCAAACACATTCTCTAGTCCAATGTCATGAGCCCAAACACATTCTCTAGTCCAATGTCATGAGCCCAAACACATTCTCAAGCCCAATGTCATGAGCCCAAACACATTCTCTAGTCCAATGTCATGAGCCCAAACACATTCTCTAGTCCAATGTCATGAGCTCAAACACAATCTGAAGCCTAATGTCATGAGCCCAAACATAATCTGAAGCCCAATGTCATGAGCCCAAACACAATCTGAAGCCCAATGTCATGAGCCCAAACACAATCTGAAGCCCAATGTCATGAACCCAAACACAATCTGATGCCCAATGTCATGAGCCCAAACACATTCTCTAGTCCAATGTCATGAGCCCAAACATATTCTCTAGTCCAATGTCATGAGCCCAAACACATTCTCTAGTCCAATGTCATGAGCCCAAACATATTCTCTAGTCCAATGTCATGAGCCCAAACACATTCTCTAGTCCAATGTCATGAGCCCAAACACATTCTCTAGTCCAATGTCATGAGCCCAAACACATTCTCTAGTCCAATGTCATGAGCCCAAACATATTCTCTAGTCCAATGTCATGAGCCCAAACACATTCTCTAGTCCAATGTCATGAGCCCAAACACATTCTCTAGTCCAATGTCATGAGCCCAAACACAATCTCTAGTCCAATGTCATGAGCCCAAACATATTTTCTAGTCCAATGTCATGAGCCCAAACACATTCTCTAGTCCAATGTCATGAGCACAAACACAATCTCTAGTCCAATGTCATGAGCCCAAACATATTCTCTAGTCCAATGTCATGAGCCCAAACACATTCTCTAGTCCAATGTCATGAGCTCAAACACATTCTCTAGTCCAATGTCATGAGCCCAAACACAATCTCTAGTCCAATGTCATGAGCCCAAACACATTCTCTAGTCCAATGTCATCAGCCCAAACACATTCTCTAGTCCAATGTCATGAGCCCAAACACATTCTCTAGCCCAATGTCATGAGCCCAAACACAATCTCTAGTCCAATGTCATGAGCCCAAACACATTCTCTAGTCCAATGTAATGAGCCCAAACACATTCTCTAGTCCAATGTCATGAGCCCAAACACATTCTCTAGTCCAATGTCATGAGCCCAAACACAATCTGAAGCCCAATGTCATGAGCCCAAACACATTCTCTAGTCCAATGTCATGAGCCCAAACATATTCTCTAGTCCAATGTCATGAGCCCAAACACATTCTCTAGTCCAATGTAATGAGCCCAAACACAATCTCAAGCCCAATGTCATGAGCCCAAACACATTCTCTAGTCCAATGTCATGAGCCCATCTCTAGTCCAATGTCATGAGCCCAAACACATTCTCTAGTCCAATGTCATGAGCCCAAACACAATCTGAAGCCTAATGTCATGAGCCCAAACATAATCTGAAGCCCAATGTCATGAGCCCAAACACAATCTGAAGCCCAATGTCATGAACCCAAACACAATCTGATGCCCAATGTCATGAGCCCAAACACATTCTCTAGTCCAATGTCATGAGCCCAAACATATTCTCTAGTCCAATGTCATGAGCCCAAACACATTCTCTAGTCCAATGTCATGAGCCCAAACATATTCTCTAGTCCAATGTCATGAGCCCAAACACATTCTCTAGTTCAATGTCATGAGCCCAAACACATTCTCTAGTCCAATGTCATGAGCCCAAACACATTCTCAAGCCCAATGTCATGAGCCCAAACACATTCTCTAGTCCAATGTCATGAGCCCAAACACATTCTCTAGTCCAATGTCATGAGCTCAAACACAATCTGAAGCCTAATGTCATGAGCCCAAACAAAATCTGAAGCCCAATGTCATGAGCCCAAACACAATCTGAAGCCCAATGTCATGAGCCCAAACACAATCTGAAGCCCAATGTCATGAACCCAAACACAATCTGATGCCCAATGTCATGAGCCCAAACACATTCTCTAGTCCAATGTCATGAGCCCAAACATATTCTCTAGTCCAATGTCATGAGCCCAAACACATTCTCTAGTCCAATGTCATGAGCCCAAACATATTCTCTAGTCCAATGTCATGAGCCCAAACACATTCTCTAGTCCAATGTCATGAGCCCAAACACATTCTCTAGTCCAATGTCATGAGCCCAAACACATTCTCTAGTCCAATGTCATGAGCCCAAACACAATCTCTAGTCCAATGTCATGAGCCCAAACATATTTTCTAGTCCAATGTCATGAGCCCAAACACATTCTCTAGTCCAATGTCATGAGCCCAAACACAATCTCTAGTCCAATGTCATGAGCCCAAACATATTCTCTAGTCCAATGTCATGAGCCCAAACACATTCTCTAGTCCAATGTCATGAGCCCAAACATATTCTCTAGTCCAATGTCATGAGCCCAAACACATTCTCTAGTCCAATGTCATGAGCTCAAACACATTCTCTAGTCCAATGTCATGAGCCCAAACACAATCTCTAGTCCAATGTCATGAGCCCAAACACATTCTCTAGTCCAATGTCATCAGCCCAAACACATTCTCTAGTCCAATGTCATGAGCCCAAACACATTCTCTAGCCCAATGTCATGAGCCCAAACACAATCTCTAGTCCAATGTCATGAGCCCAAACACATTCTCTAGTCCAATGTAATGAGCCCAAACACATTCTCTAGTCCAATGTCATGAGCCCAAACACATTCTCTAGTCCAATGTCATGAGCCCAAACACAATCTGAAGCCCAATGTCATGAGCCCAAACACATTCTCTAGTCCAATGTCATGAGCCCAAACATATTCTCTAGTCCAATGTCATGAGCCCAAACACATTCTCTAGTCCAATGTAATGAGCCCAAACACAATCTCAAGCCCAATGTCATGAGCCGAAACACATTCTCTAGTCCAATGTCATGAGCCCATCTCTAGTCCAATGTCATGAGCCCAAACACATTCTCTAGTCCAATGTCATGAGCCCAAACACAATCTGAAGCCTAATGTCATGAGCCCAAACATAATCTGAAGCCCAATGTCATGAGCCCAAACACAATCTGAAGCCCAATGTCATGAACCCAAACACAATCTGATGCCCAATGTCATGAGCCCAAACACATTCTCTAGTCCAATGTCATGAGCCCAAACATATTCTCTAGTCCAATGTCATGAGCCCAAACACATTCTCTAGTCCAATGTCATGAGCCCAAACATATTCTCTAGTCCAATGTCATGAGCCCAAACACATTCTCTAGTCCAATGTCATGAGCCCAAACACATTCTCTAGTCCAATGTCATGAGCCCAAACACATTCTCAAGCCCAATGTCATGAGCCCAAACACATTCTCTAGTCCAATGTCATGAGCCCAAACACATTCTCTAGTCCAATGTCATGAGCTCAAACACAATCTGAAGCCTAATGTCATGAGCCCAAACATAATCTGAAGCCCAATGTCATGAGCCCAAACACAATCTGAAGCCCAATGTCATGAGCCCAAACACAATCTGAAGCCCAATGTCATGAACCCAAACACAATCTGATGCCCAATGTCATGAGCCCAAACACATTCTCTAGTCCAATGTCATGAGCCCAAACATATTCTCTAGTCCAATGTCATGAGCCCAAACACATTCTCTAGTCCAATGTCATGAGCCCAAACATATTCTCTAGTCCAATGTCATGAGCCCAAACACATTCTCTAGTCCAATGTCATGAGCCCAAACACATTCTCTAGTCCAATGTAATGAGCCCAAACACAATCTCTAGTCCAATGTCATGAGCCCAAACATATTCTCTAGTCCAATGTCATGAGCCCAAACACAATCTGAAGCCCAATGTCATGAGCCCAAACACATTCTCTAGTCCAATGTCATGAGCCCAAACATATTCTCTAGTCCAATGTCATGAGCCCAAACACATTCTCTAGTCCAATGTAATGAGCCCAAACACAATCTCAAGCCCAATGTCATGAGCCCAAACACATTCTCTAGTCCAATGTCATGAGCCCATCTCTAGTCCAATGTCATGAGCCCAAACTCATTCTCTAGTCCAATGTCATGAGCCCAAACACAATCTGAAGCCTAATGTCATGAGCCCAAACATAATCTGAAGCCCAATGTCATGAGCCCGAACACAATCTGAAGCCCAATGTCATGAACCCAAACACAATCTGATGCCCAATGTCATGAGCCCAAACACATTCTCTAGTCCAATGTCATGAGCCCAAACATATTCTCTAGTCCAATGTCATGAGCCCAAACACATTCTCTAGTCCAATGTCATGAGCCCAAACATATTCTCTAGTCCAATGTCATGAGCCCAAACACAATCTCTAGTCCATTGTCATGAGCCCATCTCTAGTCCAATGTCATGAGCCCAAACACATTCTCTAGTCCAATGTCATGAGCCCAAACACAATCTGAAGCCTAATGTCATGAGCCCAAACATAATCTGAAGCCCAATGTCATGAGCCCAAACACAATCTGAAGCCCAATGTCATGAACCCAAACACAATCTGATGCCCAATGTCATGAGCCCAAACACATTCTCTAGTCCAATGTCATGAGCCCAAACATATTCTCTAGTCCAATGTCATGATCCCAAACACATTCTCTAGCCCAATGTCATGAACCCAAACACAATCTGATGCCCAATGTCATGAGCCCAAACACATTCTCTAGTCCAATGTCATGAGCCCAAACATATTCTCTAGTCCAATGTCATGAGCCCAAACACATTCTCTAGTCCAATGTCATGAGCCCAAACATATTCTCTAGTCCAATGTCATGAGCCCAAACACATTCTCTAGTCCAATGTCATGAGCCCAAACACATTCTCTAGTCCAATGTCATGAGCCCAAACACATTCTCTAGTCCAATGTCATGAGCCCAAACATATTCTCTAGTCCAATGTCATGAGCCCAAACACATTCTCTAGTCCAATGTCATGAGCCCAAACACATTCTCTAGTCCAATGTCATGAGCCCAAACACAATCTCTAGTCCAATGTCATGAGCCCAAACATATTTTCTAGTCCAATGTCATGAGCCCAAACACATTCTCTAGTCCAATGTCATGAGCACAAACACAATCTCTAGTCCAATGTCATGAGCCCAAACATATTCTCTAGTCCAATGTCATGAGCCCAAACACATTCTCTAGTCCAATGTCATGAGCCCAAACACATTCTCTAGTCCAATGTCATGAGCCCAAACACATTCTCAAGCCCAATGTCATGAGCCCAAACACATTCTCTAGTCCAATGTCATGAGCCCAAACACATTCTCTAGTCCAATGTCATGAGCTCAAACACAATCTGAAGCCTAATGTCATGAGCCCAAACATAATCTGAAGCCCAATGTCATGAGCCCAAACACAATCTGAAGCCCAATGTCATGAGCCCAAACACAATCTGAAGCCCAATGTCATGAACCCAAACACAATCTGATGCCCAATGTCATGAGCCCAAACACATTCTCTAGTCCAATGTCATGAGCCCAAACATATTCTCTAGTCCAATGTCATGAGCCCAAACACATTCTCTAGTCCAATGTCATGAGCCCAAACATATTCTCTAGTCCAATGTCATGAGCCCAAACACATTCTCTAGTCCAATGTCATGAGCCCAAACACATTCTCTAGTCCAATGTCATGAGCCCAAACACATTCTCTAGTCCAATGTCATGAGCCCAAACATATTCTCTAGTCCAATGTCATGAGCCCAAACACATTCTCTAGTCCAATGTCATGAGCCCAAACACAATCTCTAGTCCAATGTCATGAGCCCAAACATATTTTCTAGTCCAATGTCATGAGCCCAAACACATTCTCTAGTCCAATGTCATGAGCACAAACACAATCTCTAGTCCAATGTCATGAGCCCAAACATATTCTCTAGTCCAATGTCATGAGCCCAAACACATTCTCTAGTCCAATGTCATGAGCTCAAACACATTCTCTAGTCCAATGTCATGAGCCCAAACACAATCTCTAGTCCAATGTCATGAGCCCAAACACATTCTCTAGTCCAATGTCATCAGCCCAAACACATTCTCTAGTCCAATGTCATGAGCCCAAACACATTCTCTAGCCCAATGTCATGAGCCCAAACACAATCTCTAGTCCAATGTCATGAGCCCAAACACATTCTCTAGTCCAATGTAATGAGCCCAAACACATTCTCTAGTCCAATGTCATGAGCCCAAACACATTCTCTAGTCCAATGTCATGAGCCCAAACACAATCTGAAGCCCAATGTCATGAGCCCAAACACATTCTCTAGTCCAATGTCATGAGCCCAAACACAATCTGAAGCCCAATGTCATGAGCCCAAACACATTCTCTAGTCCAATGTCATGAGCCCAAACATATTCTCTAGTCCAATGTCATGAGCCCAAACACATTCTCTAGTCCAATGTAATGAGCCCAAACACAATCTCAAGCCCAATGTCATGAGCCCAAACACATTCTCTAGTCCAATGTCATGAGCCCATCTCTAGTCCAATGTCATGAGCCCAAACACATTCTCTAGTCCAATGTCATGAGCCCAAACACAATCTGAAGCCTAATGTCATGAGCCCAAACATAATCTGAAGCCCAATGTCATGAGCCCAAACACAATCTGAAGCCCAATGTCATGAACCCAAACACAATCTGATGCCCAATGTCATGAGCCCAAACACATTCTCTAGTCCAATGTCATGAGCCCAAACATATTCTCTAGTCCAATGTCATGAGCCCAAACACATTCTCTAGTCCAATGTCATGAGCCCAAACATATTCTCTAGTCCAATGTCATGAGCCCAAACACATTCTCTAGTTCAATGTCATGAGCCCAAACACATTCTCTAGTCCAATGTCATGAGCCCAAACACATTCTCAAGCCCAATGTCATGAGCCCAAACACATTCTCTAGTCCAATGTCATGAGCCCAAACACATTCTCTAGTCCAATGTCATGAGCTCAAACACAATCTGAAGCCTAATGTCATGAGCCCAAACATAATCTGAAGCCCAATGTCATGAGCCCAAACACAATCTGAAGCCCAATGTCATGAGCCCAAACACAATCTGAAGCCCAATGTCATGAACCCAAACACAATCTGATGCCCAATGTCATGAGCCCAAACACATTCTCTAGTCCAATGTCATGAGCCCAAACATATTCTCTAGTCCAATGTCATGAGCCCAAACACATTCTCTAGTCCAATGTCATGAGCCCAAACATATTCTCTAGTCCAATGTCATGAGCCCAAACACATTCTCTAGTCCAATGTCATGAGCCCAAACACATTCTCTAGTCCAATGTCATGAGCCCAAACACATTCTCTAGTCCAATGTCATGAGCCCAAACACAATCTCTAGTCCAATGTCATGAGCCCAAACATATTTTCTAGTCCAATGTCATGAGCCCAAACACATTCTCTAGTCCAATGTCATGAGCCCAAACACAATCTCTAGTCCAATGTCATGAGCCCAAACATATTCTCTAGTCCAATGTCATGAGCCCAAACACATTCTCTAGTCCAATGTCATGAGCCCAAACATATTCTCTAGTCCAATGTCATGAGCCCAAACACATTCTCTAGTCCAATGTCATGAGCTCAAACACATTCTCTAGTCCAATGTCATGAGCCCAAACACAATCTCTAGTCCAATGTCATGAGCCCAAACACATTCTCTAGTCCAATGTCATCAGCCCAAACACATTCTCTAGTCCAATGTCATGAGCCCAAACACATTCTCTAGCCCAATGTCATGAGCCCAAACACAATCTCTAGTCCAATGTCATGAGCCCAAACACATTCTCTAGTCCAATGTAATGAGCCCAAACACATTCTCTAGTCCAATGTCATGAGCCCAAACACATTCTCTAGTCCAATGTCATGAGCCCAAACACAATCTGAAGCCCAATGTCATGAGCCCAAACACATTCTCTAGTCCAATGTCATGAGCCCAAACATATTCTCTAGTCCAATGTCATGAGCCCAAACACATTCTCTAGTCCAATGTAATGAGCCCAAACACAATCTCAAGCCCAATGTCATGAGCCGAAACACATTCTCTAGTCCAATGTCATGAGCCCATCTCTAGTCCAATGTCATGAGCCCAAACACATTCTCTAGTCCAATGTCATGAGCCCAAACACAATCTGAAGCCTAATGTCATGAGCCCAAACATAATCTGAAGCCCAATGTCATGAGCCCAAACACAATCTGAAGCCCAATGTCATGAACCCAAACACAATCTGATGCCCAATGTCATGAGCCCAAACACATTCTCTAGTCCAATGTCATGAGCCCAAACATATTCTCTAGTCCAATGTCATGAGCCCAAACACATTCTCTAGTCCAATGTCATGAGCCCAAACATATTCTCTAGTCCAATGTCATGAGCCCAAACACATTCTCTAGTCCAATGTCATGAGCCCAAACACATTCTCTAGTCCAATGTCATGAGCCCAAACACATTCTCAAGCCCAATGTCATGAGCCCAAACACATTCTCTAGTCCAATGTCATGAGCCCAAACACATTCTCTAGTCCAATGTCATGAGCTCAAACACAATCTGAAGCCTAATGTCATGAGCCCAAACATAATCTGAAGCCCAATGTCATGAGCCCAAACACAATCTGAAGCCCAATGTCATGAGCCCAAACACAATCTGAAGCCCAATGTCATGAACCCAAACACAATCTGATGCCCAATGTCATGAGCCCAAACACATTCTCTAGTCCAATGTCATGAGCCCAAACATATTCTCTAGTCCAATGTCATGAGCCCAAACACATTCTCTAGTCCAATGTCATGAGCCCAAACATATTCTCTAGTCCAATGTCATGAGCCCAAACACATTCTCTAGTCCAATGTCATGAGCCCAAACACATTCTCTAGTCCAATGTAATGAGCCCAAACACAATCTCTAGTCCAATGTCATGAGCCCAAACATATTCTCTAGTCCAATGTCATGAGCCCAAACACAATCTGAAGCCCAATGTCATGAGCCCAAACACATTCTCTAGTCCAATGTCATGAGCCCAAACATATTCTCTAGTCCAATGTCATGAGCCCAAACACATTCTCTAGTCCAATGTAATGAGCCCAAACACAATCTCAAGCCCAATGTCATGAGCCCAAACACATTCTCTAGTCCAATGTCATGAGCCCATCTCTAGTCCAATGTCATGAGCCCAAACTCATTCTCTAGTCCAATGTCATGAGCCCAAACACAATCTGAAGCCTAATGTCATGAGCCCAAACATAATCTGAAGCCCAATGTCATGAGCCCGAACACAATCTGAAGCCCAATGTCATGAACCCAAACACAATCTGATGCCCAATGTCATGAGCCCAAACACATTCTCTAGTCCAATGTCATGAGCCCAAACATATTCTCTAGTCCAATGTCATGAGCCCAAACACATTCTCTAGTCCAATGTCATGAGCCCAAACATATTCTCTAGTCCAATGTCATGAGCCCAAACACAATCTCTAGTCCATTGTCATGAGCCCATCTCTAGTCCAATGTCATGAGCCCAAACACATTCTCTAGTCCAATGTCATGAGCCCAAACACAATCTGAAGCCTAATGTCATGAGCCCAAACATAATCTGAAGCCCAATGTCATGAGCCCAAACACAATCTGAAGCCCAATGTCATGAACCCAAACACAATCTGATGCCCAATGTCATGAGCCCAAACACATTCTCTAGTCCAATGTCATGAGCCCAAACATATTCTCTAGTCCAATGTCATGATCCCAAACACATTCTCTAGCCCAATGTCATGAGCCCAAACACATTCTCTAGTCCAATGTCATGAGCCCAAACACATTCTCTAGTCCAATGTCATGAGCCCAAACACAATCTGAAGCCTAATGTCATGAGCCCAAACATAATCTGAAGCCCAATGTCATGAGCCCAAACACAATCTGAAGCCCAATGTCATGAGCCCAAACAAAATCTGAAGCCCAATGTCATGAACCCAAACACAATCTGATGCCCAATGTCATGAGCCCAAACACATTCTCTAGTCCAATGTCATGAGCCCAAACATATTCTCTAGTCCAATGTCATGAGCCCAAACACATTCTCTAGTCCAATGTCATGAGCCCAAACATATTCTCTAGTCCAATGTCATGAGCCCAAACACATTCTCTAGTCCAATGTCATGAGCCCAAACACATTCTCTAGTCCAATGTCATGAGCCCAAACACAATCTCTAGTCCAATGTCATGAGCCCAAACATATTCTCTAGTCCAATGTCATGAGCCCAAACACATTCTCTAGTCCAATGTCATGAGCTCAAACACATTCTCTAGTCCAATGTCATGAGCCCAAACACAATCTCTAGTCCAATGTCATGAGCGCAAACACATTCTCTAGTCCAATGTCATCAGCCCAAACACATTCTCTAGTCCAATGTCATGAGCCCAAACACATTCTCTAGCCCAATGTCATGAGCCCAAACACAATCTCTAGTCCAATGTCATGAGCCCAAACACATTCTCTAGTCCAATGTAATGAGCCCAAACACATTCTCTAGTCCAATGTCATGAGCCCAAACACATTCTCTAGTCCAATGTCATGAGCCCAAACACAATTTGAAGCCCAATGTCATGAGCCCAAACACATTCTCTAGTCCAATGTCATGAGCCCAAACATATTCTCTAGTCCAATGTCATGAGCCCAAACACATTCTCTAGTCCAATGTAATGAGCCCAAACACAATCTCAAGCCCAATGTCATGAGCCCAAACACATTCTCTAGTCCAATGTCATGAGCCCATCTCTAGTCCAATGTCATGAGCCCAAACACATTCTCTAGTCCAATGTCATGAGCCCAAACACAATCTGAAGCCTAATGTCATGAGCCCAAACATAATCTGAAGCCCAATGTCATGAGCCCAAACACAATCTGAAGCCCAATGTCATGAACCCAAACACAATCTGATGCCCAATGTCATGAGCCCAAACACATTCTCTAGTCCAATGTCATGAGCCCAAACACAATCTGAAGCCCAATGTCATGAGCCCAAACACAATCTCTAGTCCAATGTCATGAGCCCAAACACATTCTCTAGTCCAATGTCATGAGCCCAAACACAATCTCTAGTCCAATGTCATGAGCCCAAACACAATCTGAAGCCCAATGTCATGAGCCCAAACACATTCTCTAGTCCAATGTCATGAGCCCAAACACATTCTCTAGTCCAATGTCATGAGCCCAAACACATTCTCTAGTCCAATGTCATGAGCCCAAACACATTCTCTAGTCCAATGTCATGAGCCCAAACACATTCTCTAGTCCAATGTCATGAGCCCAAACACATTCTCTAGTCCAATGTAATGAGCCCAAACCCATTCTCTAGTCCAATGTCATGAGCCCAGACACATTCTCTAGTCCAATGTCATGAGCCCAAACACATTCTCTAGTCCAATGTAATGAGCCCAAACACATTCTCTAGTCCAATGTCATGAGCCCAAACACATTCTCTAGTCCAATGTCATGAGCCCAAACACATTCTCAAGCCCAATGTCATGAGCCCAAACACATTCTCTAGTCCAATGTCATGAGCCCAAACACAATCTGAAGCCCAATGTCATGAGCCCAAACACAATCTCTAGTCCAATGTCATGAGCCCAAACACATTCTCTAGTCCAATGTCATGAGCCCAAATACAATCTCTAGTCCAATGTCATGAGCCCAAACACAATCTGAAGCCTAATGTCATGAGCCCAAACACATTCTCTAGTCCAATGTCATGAGCCTAAACACATTCTCTAGTCCAATGTCATGAGCCCAAACACATTCTATAGTCCAATGTCATGAGCCCAAACACAATCTCTAGTCCAATGTCATGAGCCCAAACACATTCTCTAGTCCAATGTCATGAGCCCAAACACATTCTCTAGTCCAATGTCATGAGCTCAAACACATTCTCTAGTCCAATGTCATGAGCCCAAACACAATCTCTAGTCCAATGTCATGAGCCCAAACACATTCTCTAGTCCAATGTCATGAGCCCAAACACATTCTCTAGTCCAATGTCATGAGCCCAAACACATTCTCTAGTCCAATGTCATGAGCCCATCTCTAGTCCAATGTCATGAGCCCAAACACATTCTCTAGTCCAATGTCATGAGCCCAAACACATTCTCTAGTCCAATGTCATGAGCCCAAACACATTCTCTAGTCCAATGTCATGAGCCCAAACACATTCTCTAGTCCAATGTCATGAGCCCAAACACATTCTCTAGTCCAATGTAATGAGCCCAAACACATTCTCTAGTCCAATGTCATGAGCCCAAACACATTCTCTAGTCCAATGTCATGAGCCCAAACACATTCTCAAGCCCAATGTCATGAGCCCAAACACATTCTCTAGTCCAATGTCATGAGCCCAAACACAATCTGAAGCCCAATGTCATGAGCCCAAACACAATCTCTAGTCCAATGTCATGAGCCCAAACACATTCTCTAGTCCAATGTCATGAGCCCAAATACAATCTCTAGTCCAATGTCATGAGCCCAAACACAATCTGAAGCCTAATGTCATGAGCCCAAACACATTCTCTAGTCCAATGTCATGAGCCTAAACACATTCTCTAGTCCAATGTCATGAGCCCAAACACATTCTATAGTCCAATGTCATGAGCCCAAACACAATCTCTAGTCCAATGTCATGAGCCCAAACACATTCTCTAGTCCAATGTCATGAGCCCAAACACATTCTCTAGTCCAATGTCATGAGCCCAAACACATTCTCTAGTCCAATGTCATGAGCCCAAACACAATCTCTAGTCCAATGTCATGAGCCCAAACACATTCTCTAGTCCAATGTCATGAGCCCAAACACATTCTCTAGTCCAATGTCATGAGCCCAAACACATTCTCTAGTCCAATGTCATGAGCCCAAACACATTCTCTAGTCCAATGTAATGAGCCCAAACATATTCTCTAGTCCAATGTCATGAGCCCAAACACATTCTCTAGTCCAATGTCATGAGCCCAAACACATTCTCTAGTCCAATGTCATGAGCCCAAACACATTCTCTAGTCCAATGTAATGAGCCCAAACACATTCTCTAGTCCAATGTCATGAGCTCAAACACATTCTCTAGTCCAATGTCATGAGCCCAAACACATTCTCTAGTCCAATGTCATGAGCCCAAACACATTCTCTAGTCCAATGTCATGAGCCCAAACACATTCTCTAGTCCAATGTAATGAGCCCAAACACATTCTCTAGTCCAATGTCATGAGCCTAAACACATTCTCTAGTCCAATGTCATGAGCCCAAACACATTCTCAAGCCCAATGTCATGAGCCCAAACACATTCTCTAGTCCAATGTCATGAGCCCAAACACAATCTCTAGTCCAATGTCATGAGCCCAAACACAATCTCTAGTCCAATGTCATGAGCCCAAACACATTCTCTAGTCCAATGTCATGAGCCCAAACACATTCTCTAGTCCAATGTCATGAGCCCAAACACATTCTCTAGTCCAATGTCATGAGCCCAAACACATTCTCTAGTCCAATGTCATGAGCCCAAACACATTCTCTAGTCCAATGTAATGAGCCCAAACACATTCTCTAGTCCAATGTCATGAGCCCAAACACATTCTCTAGTCCAATGTCATGAGCCCAAACACAATCTCTAGTCCAATGTCATGAGCCCAAACACATTCTCTAGTCCAATGTCATGAGCCCAAACACATTCTCTAGTCCAATGTCATGAGCCCAAACACATTCTCTAGTCCAATGTCATGAGCCCAAACACATTCTCTAGTCCAATGTCATGAGCCCAAACACATTCTCTAGTCCAATGTCATGAGCCCAAACACATTCTCTAGTCCAATGTAATGAGCCCAAACACATTCTCTAGTCCAATGTCATGAGCTCAAACACATTCTCTAGTCCAATGTCATGAGCCCAAACACATTCTCTAGTCCAATGTCTTGAGCCCAAACACATTCTCTAGTCCAATGTCATGAGCCCAAACACATTCTCTAGTCCAATGTAATGAGCCCAAACACATTCTCTAGTCCAATGTCATGAGCCCAAACACATTCTCTAGTCCAATGTCATGAGCCCAAACACATTCTCAAGCCCAATGTCATGAGCCCAAACACATTCTCTAGTCCAATGTCATGAGCCCAAACACAATCTCTAGTCCAATGTCATGAGCCCAAACACAATCTCTAGTCCAATGTCATGAGCCTTAACACATTCTCTAGTCCAATGTCATGAGCCCAAACACATTCTCTAGTCCAATGTCATGAGCCCAAACACATTCTCTAGTCCAATGTCATGAGCCCAAACACATTCTCAAGCCCAATGTCATGAGCCCAAACACATTCTCAAGCCCAATGTCATGAGCCCAAACACAATCTCTAGTCCAATGTCATGAGCCCAAACACAATCTCTAGTCCAATGTCATGAGCCCAAACACATTCTCTAGTCCAATGTCATGAGCCCAAACACATTCTCTAGTCCAATGTCATGAGCCCAAACACAATCTCTAGTCCAATGTCATGAGCCCAAACACATTCTCTAGTCCAATGTCATGAGCCCAAACACATTCTCTAGTCCAATGTCATGAGCCCAAACATATTCTCTAGTCCAATGTCATGAGCCCAAACACATTCTCTAGTCCAATGTCATGAGCGCAAACATATTCTCTAGTCCAATGTCATGAGCCCAAACATATTCTCTAGTCCAATGTCATGAGCCCAAACATATTCTCTAGTCCAATGTCATGAGCCCAAACACATTCTCTAGTCCAATGTCATGAGCCCAAACACAATCTCAAGCTAAGCCATTCCTTTTATGTAATTTTTGTATTGTGTGTTTTAATTAACTTGTGTTTCTGTTTCTGCTATTCTTTTCTTCTTCTTTTTTTGAGCAATGTACACTTTGCATAATCTTGAAACACTTTGCAAAAGGACTTAAAACTATAATTTTATTCTGATTGATTTTTAATACCAGATTGCAGGTTTGTTGACCACAGATTGCACATGTTTTTAAAACCTGCTATTTTTAAACTCTTTCATGCACTTTGTTATGTTATATGTTGTGGTGTGTTTTGGCTCATGTACAGAGCCTTCAGAAGGTATTCACTCCCCTTGACCTCTTCCACATTTTGTTGTTCTTACAGCCTGAATTTAAAATGGATTCATTTGAAATGTTTTGTCACTGGCCTACACACAATATCCCATAATGTCAAAGTGGAATTATGTGTTTAGATTTTTTTTAAACAAATTAATAAAAAAATGTGAATCTGAAATGCCTTGAGTCAATAAGTATTTCATTATTTTTTTATGCCAAGCCTAAATATGTTCAGGAGTAAAAAATGTGCGGAACAAGTCACATAATAAGTTGCATGGACTCATTCTGTGTGCATTTAATAGTGTTTATCATGATTTTTGAATGACTACCTTATCTCTGTACCCAACACATACAATTGTCTGTAAGGTCCCTCAGTCAAGCAGTGAATTTCAAACACAGATTCAAACACAAAGACCAGGGAGGTTATCCAATGCCTTGCAAAGAAGGGCACCTATTGGTAGATGGGTAAAACATAATAATAAAGTAGACACTGAATATCCCTTTGAGCATGGTGAAGTTATTAATTACGGTTTGGATGGTGTATCAATACACTCAGTCACTACAAAGATACAGGCGACCTCCCTACTCAGTTGCTGGGGAGGAAGGAAAGCGCTCAGGGATTTCACCATGAGGCCAATGGCATCTTTAAAACAGTTACAGAGTTTAATGGCTGTGATAGGAGAAAACTGAGGATGGATCAACAACATTGTAGTGATGCCACAATACTAACCTAAATGACAGAGTGAAAAGAAGGAAGACTGTACATAATACAAATATTCCAAAACATGCATCCTGTTTGCAATAAGGCACTAAAGTAAAACTGCAAAAAATGTGGCAAAGAAAGTAACTTTATGTCCTGAATACAAAGTGTTATGTTTGGGTTAAATCCAACACACCACATCACTGAGTACCATTTTTCATATTTTCAAGCATGGTGGTGGCTGCATCATGTTATGGGTATGCTTGTCATTGGCAAGGACTTGGGAGTTGTTTTTTTTAGGATCAAAATAAATGGAATGGAGCTAAGCACATGCAAAATCCTAGAGGAAAAACTGGTTCAGTCTGATTTCCAACAGACACTTGGAAACAAATTCACCTTTCAGCCGGACAATAACCTAAAACACACGGCCAAATATACACTGGAGTCGGCTTGAAAATATATGGCAGGACTTAAGAATGGCTGTCTAGCAATGATCAACAACCAACAACTATTGTACAATTCAGGTGTGCAAAGCTCTTAGAGACTTACCCAGAAAGACTTGCAGCTCTAATTGCTGCCAAAGGTGATTCTAACATGTATTGACTTGAAGGTGTGAATACTTATGTTAATTAGATATTTATGTATTTCATTTTCAATACATTTGCAAACATTTCTAAAAACATGTTTTCACTTTGTCATTATAGGGTTTTGTGAGTAGATGGGTGAGAGAGAAAAAAATGTATTAATTAAATGTTTAATTCATGCTGTAACTCAACAAATTGTGGAATGAGCCAAGAGGTATGAATCCATTCTGAAGGCTCTGTGCTGCTATCTTGGCCAGGGCTCACTTGAAATAGAGATCCGTATCTCAATGTGACTGCTCTGGTTCAGTAAAGGATATTAATATAAAATATACAATAAGGGTAGTGTAATGTCAGATAATCAGCCTATTCACCAAGGCCAGTCATTGTTGCACATTCGCACGTAGCCTACAGTCACAGAAATGCATCTTATTTGGACCATAGACCTTCTTTACATCATGCACGCTAAAGGAACACGACGTGTTTTCAACGTAGGCAAAAGGGATTTTATCTCAATGATAAAAGAGGTTTTAAATAAAATAGAATTGATAATGGCTATATATTAATACATTCAAGTAGAGTATATATGTTTCTCCATGGGAATTGACGAGGTAAGTCTCTATATCAGTCTCTATATACATCAGTCTCTATATATTAATACGTTCAAGTAGAGTATATATGTTTCTCCATGGGAATTGACGAGGTAAGTCTCTATATCAGTCTCTATATACATCAGTCTCTCTATACATCAGTCTCTATATCAGTCTCTATATACATCAGTCTCTATATATATATATACCAGTCTCTATAAATACATCAGTCTCTCTATATACATCAGTCTCTATATACATCAGTCTCTATATATTAATACCTTCAAGTAGAGTATATATGTTTCTCCATGGGAATTGACGAGGTAAGTCTCTATATATATATCAGTCTCTATATATATATCAGTCTCTATATATACATCAGTCTCTATATATATATCAGTCTCTATATATATATCAGTCTCTATATATATCAGTCTCTATATATATCAGTCTCTATATATATATCAGTCTCTATATATATATATATACCAGTCTCTATATCAGTCTCTATATACATCAGTCTCTATATATATATATACCAGTCTCTATATCAGTCTCTATATACATCAGTCTCTATATATTAATACGTTCAAGTAGAGTATATATATTTCTCCATGGGAATTGACGAGGTAAGTCTATATATATATATCAGTCTCTATATATATCAGTCTCTATATCAGTCTCTCTATACATCAGTCTCTCTATATATATATATATATACCAGTCTCTATATCAGTCTCTATATACATCAGTCTCTATATATTAATACGTTCAAGTAGAGTATATATGTTTCTCCATGGGAATTGACGAGGTAAGTCTCTATATCAGTCTCTATATACATCAGTCTCTATATATATCAGTCTCTATATCAGTCTCTATATACATCAGTCTCTCTATATATATATATATACCAGTCTCTATATCAGTCTCTATATACATCAGTCTCTATATATATATATACCAGTCTCTATAAATACATCAGTCTCTCTATATACATCAGTCTCTATATACATCAGTCTCTATATATTAATACGTTCAAGTAGAGTATATATGTTTCTCCATGGGAATTGACGAGGTAAGTCTCAATATCAGTCTCTATATACATCAGTCTCTATATATATACATCAGTCTCTATATCAGTCTCTATATACATCAGTCTCTATATATATATATACCAGTCTCTATATCAGTCTCTATATACATCAGTCTCTATATATTAATACGTTCAAGTAGAGTATATATATTTCTCCATGGGAATTGACGAGGTAAGTCTATATATATATATCAGTCTCTATATATATCAGTCTCTATATCAGTCTCTATATATACATCAGTCTCTATATATTAATACGTTCAAGTAGAGTATATATGTTTCTCCATGGGAATTGACGAGGTAAGTCTCTATATCAGTCTCTATATACATCAGTCTCTCTATACATCAGTCTCTATATCAGTCTCTATATACATCAGTCTCTATATCAGTCTCTATATATATCAGTCTCTCTATACATCAGTCTCTATATCAGTCTCTATATACATCAGTCTCTATATCAGTCTCTATATACATCAGTCTCTATATCAGTCTCTATATATATCAGTCTCTCTATACATCAGTCTCTATATCAGTCTCTATATACATCAGTCTCTCTATACATCAGTCTCTATATCAGTCTCTATATACATCAGTCTCTATATCAGTCTCTATATATATCAGTCTCAATATCAGTCTCTATATACATCAGTCTCTATATATTAATACGTTCAAGTAGAGTATATATGTTTCTCCATGGGAATTGACGAGGTAAGTCTCAATATCAGTCTCTATATACATCAGTCTCTATATCAGTCTCTATATACATCAGTCTCTATATCAGTCTCTATATATATCAGTCTCTATATATATCAGTCTCTATATCAGTCTCTATATACATCAGTCTCTATATATTAATACGTTCAAGTAGAGTATATATGTTTCTCCATGGGAATTGACGAGGTAAGTCTATATATATATATACCAGTCTCTATATCAGTCTCTATATACATCAGTCTCTATATATATCAGTCTCTATATATATCAGTCTCTATATATATCAGTCTCTATATCAGTCTCTATATATATCAGTCTCTATATATATCAGTCTCTATATACATCAGTCTCTATATCAGTCTCTATATATATCAGTCTCTATATATATCAGTCTCAATATCAGTCTCTATATACATCAGTCTCTATATATTAATACGTTCAAGTAGAGTATATATGTTTCTCCATGGGAATTGACGAGGTAAGTCTCAATATCAGTCTCTATATACATCAGTCTCTCTATACATCAGTCTCTATATCAGTCTCTATATACATCAGTCTCTATATCAGTCTCTATATATATCAGTCTCTCTATACATCAGTCTCTATATCAGTCTCTATATACATCAGTCTCTATATCAGTCTCTATATACATCAGTCTCTATATCAGTCTCTATATATATCAGTCTCTCTATACATCAGTCTCTATATCAGTCTCTATATACATCAGTCTCTCTATACATCAGTCTCTATATCAGTCTCTATATACATCAGTCTCTATATCAGTCTCTATATATATCAGTCTCAATATCAGTCTCTATATACATCAGTCTCTATATCAGTCTCTATATATATATCAGTCTCTATATACATCAGTCTCTATATCAGTCTCTATATACATCAGTCTCTATATCAGTCTCTATATACATCAGTCTCTATATACATCAGTCTCTATATATTAATACGTTCAAGTAGAGTATATATGTTTCTCCATGGGAATTGACGAGGTAAGTCTCAATATCAGTCTCTATATACATCAGTCTCTCTATACATCAGTCTCTATATCAGTCTCTATATACATCAGTCTCTATATCAGTCTCTATATATATCAGTCTCTCTATACATCAGTCTCTATATCAGTCTCTATATACATCAGTCTCTATATCAGTCTCTATATATATCAGTCTCTCTATACATCAGTCTCTATATCAGTCTCTATATACATCAGTCTCTATATCAGTCTCTATATATATCGGTCTCTCTATACATCAGTCTCTATATCAGTCTCTATATACATCAGTCTCTATATCAGTCTCTATATACATCAGTCTCTATATCAGTCTCTATATACATCAGTCTCTATATCAGTCTCTATATATATCAGTCTCAATATCAGTCTCTATATACATCAGTCTCTATATATTAATACGTTCAAGTAGAGTATATATGTTTCTCCATGGGAATTGACGAGGTAAGTCTCAATATCAGTCTCTATATACATCAGTCTCTATATCAGTCTCTATATACATCAGTCTCTATATCAGTCTCTATATATATCAGTCTCTATATATATCAGTCTCTATATCAGTCTCTATATACATCAGTCTCTATATCAGTCTCTATATATATCAGTCTCTATATCAGTCTCTATATACATCAGTCTCTATATCAGTCTCTATATATATCAGTCTCTATATCAGTCTCTATATACATCAGTCTCTATATCAGTCTCTATATATATCAGTCTCTATATCAGTCTCTATATATATCAGTCTCTATATCAGTCTCTATATACATCAGTCTCTATATATTAATACGTTCAAGTAGAGTATATATATTTCTCCATGGGAATTGACGAGGTAAGTCTCAATATCAGTCTCTATATACATCAGTCTCTCTATACATCAGTCTCTATATCAGTCTCTATATACATCAGTCTCTATATCAGTCTCTATATATATCAGTCTCTCTATACATCAGTCTCTATATCAGTCTCTATATACATCAGTCTCTATATCAGTCTCTATATATATCAGTCTCTCTATACATCAGTCTCTATATCAGTCTCTATATACATCAGTCTCTATATCAGTCTCTATATATATCGGTCTCTCTATACATCAGTCTCTATATCAGTCTCTATATACATCAGTCTCTATATCAGTCTCTATATACATCAGTCTCTATATCAGTCTCTATATACATCAGTCTCTATATCAGTCTCTATATATATATCAGTCTCTATATACATCAGTCTCTATATCAGTCTCTATATACATCAGTCTCTATATCAGTCTCTATATATATCAGTCTCTATATCAGTCTCTATATACATCAGTCTCTATATATTAATACGTTCAAGTAGAGTATATATGTTTCTCCATGGGAATTGACGAGGTAAGTCTCAATATCAGTCTCTATATACATCAGTCTCTATATCAGTCTCTATATACATCAGTCTCTATATCAGTCTCTATATATATCAGTCTCTATATATATCAGTCTCTATATCAGTCTCTATATATATCAGTCTCTATATATATCAGTCTCTATATCAGTCTCTATATACATCAGTCTCTATATATTAATACGTTCAAGTAGAGTATATATATTTCTCCATGGGAATTGACGAGGTAAGTCTATATATCAGTCTCTATATACATCAGTCTCTATATACATCAGTCTCTATATACATCAGTCTCTATATACATCAGTCTCTATATACATCAGTCTCTATATACATCAGTCTCTATATATACATCAGTCTCTATATCAGTCTCTATATACATCAGTCTCTATATATATATATACCAGTCTCTATATCAGTCTCTATATACATCAGTCTCTATATATACATCAGTCTCTATATCAGTCTCTATATACATCAGTCTCTATATATATATACACCAGTCTCTATATCAGTCTCTATATACATCAGTCTCTATATATTAATACGTTCAAGTAGAGTATATATATTTCTCCATGGGAATTGACGAGGTAAGTCTATATATCAGTCTCTATATACATCAGTCTCTATATACATCAGTCTCTATATACATCAGTCTCTATATACATCAGTCTCTATATACATCAGTCTCTATATACATCAGTCTCTATATACATCAGTCTCTATATATACATCAGTCTCTATATCAGTCTCTATATATATCAGTCTCTATATATTAATACGTTCAAGTAGAGTATATATATTTCTCCATGGGAATTGACGAGGTAAGTCTATATATCAGTCTCTATATACATCAGTCTCTATATACATCAGTCTCTATATACATCAGTCTCTATATACATCAGTCTCTATATACATCAGTCTCTATATACATCAGTCTCTATATACATCAGTCTCTATATATACATCAGTCTCTATATCAGTCTCTATATACATCAGTCTCTATATATTAATACGTTCAAGTAGAGTATATATATTTCTCCATGGGAATTGACGAGGTAAGTCTCAATATCAGTCTCTATATACATCAGTCTCTATATCAGTCTCTATATACATCAGTCTCTATATACATCAGTCTCTATATACATCAGTCTCTATATCAGTCTCTATATACATCAGTCTCTATATACATCAGTCTCTATATACATCAGTCTCTATATCAGTCTCTATATACATCAGTCTCTATATATATATATATATATCAGTCTCTATATCAGTCTCTATATATATCAGTCTCTATATATATCAGTCTCTATATCAGTCTCTATATATATCAGTCTCTATATATTAATACGTTCAAGTAGAGTATATATGTTTCTCCATGGGAATTGACGAGGCAAGTCTCTATATATATATCAGTCTCTATATACATCAGTCTCTATATACATCAGTCTCTATATCAGTCTCTATATATATCAGTCTCTATATATATCAGTCTCTATATCAGTCTCTATATACATCAGTCTCTATATATTAATACATTCAAGTAGAGTATATATGTTTCTCCATGGGAATTGACGAGGCAAGTCTCTATATATATATCAGTCTCTATATACATCAGTCTCTATATACATCAGTTTCTATATCAGTCTCTATATATATCAGTCTCTATATATATCAGTCTCTATATCAGTCTCTATATACATCAGTCTCTATATACATCAGTTTCTATATCAGTCTCTATATATATCAGTCTCTATATATATCAGTCTCTATATCAGTCTCTATATACATCAGTCTCTATATATTAATACATTCAAGTAGAGTATATATGTTTCTCCATGGGAATTGACGAGGCAAGTCTCTATATATATATCAGTCTCTATATACATCAGTCTCTATATACATCAGTTTCTATATCAGTCTCTATATATATCAGTCTCTATATATATCAGTCTCTATATCAGTCTCTATATACATCAGTCTCTATATATTAATACGTTCAAGTAGAGTATATATGTTTCTCCATGGGAATTGACGAGGTAAGTCTCTATATCAGTCTCTATATACATCAGTCTCTATATATTAATACGTTCAAGTAGAGTATATATGTTTCTCCATGGGAATTGACGAGGTAAGCGTGTGATTTTTCTGTTTACACTTTTCTTGCACTAGATTATTTCTATGACTTTTGAATGACCCTCTTGTGTATCAAAAACACAGCATGAACCATAGACCTCTCTTTGTACCAATAAGGACTTAAGTTGATACAAATGATTCCACTGGGTGTTGCTATATAATGACACACGTAGCTGCTGAAAAAGGTTCACTTGAAAGGTTTATCAAAGATACTATATGTAACGTTTTGGGCAACCCGACCAAATTCACATAGAAATGTATTGTTATAGATCTGTCATCCGTTCATTGAAAGCAAGTCTAAGACGCTGTGGATTTGTTCTATGTGCGCTATATCTATGCTTCCCGTTCTGAAGTTTTGTTTTTGCCTCTTCTGCTTTGGGTTTTCCACACCAGCTGTTTTCTCTAACTGCTGAAAATACTATATTTTTGGTTGTGTAAAATATATTTCACAGCGGTTTAGATGGTACAGTGATTCTCTACACTTCACATTGCTTGTTTCGTCACTTAAACTGAAATTAGGTGAACTATTTATTGTCACGTTCTGACCATAGTTCTTGTGTGTTTTCCTCGTTTTAGTGTTGGTCAGGACGTGAGCTGGGTGGGCATTCTATGTTGTGTGTCTAGTTTGTCTCTTTCTGTGTTCGGGCCTGATATGGTTCTCAATCAGAGGCAGGTGTTAGTCATTGTCTCTGATTGGGAACCATATTTAGGTAGCTTGTTTTGTGTTGGGGTTTGTGGGTGATTGTTTCCTGTCTTTGTGTCGATGCAACAGATTTCACATTTGTTGTGTTGTAATTTGAAGTGTTCAGTTGGGATTTATTATTAAAGAAGATGAACACTCACCACGCTGCGCTTTGGTCCTCTCTTTCCCAGGAAGAAAGCCGATACATTTATTGACATTTTTGTAACCAGGAAATGGCGAAGTGATTTGTTAATATTGTTATATATATTACTGGAGCAATATGCAGAAATTACTCCGCCACTTCCTGGTTATAGAAATAGGCTACATTTGATATCTCACTAAAAGGGATTGACTCCTGAGATGAAAAACCTTTTGGGACATTTTTGATCTATTTGTAACATGTAATGAACCTTTTTTGAATCATGTTTTTTATTTGCACCCATTATTGCCCAAATAAACATCGTTCTTTGAACCCTTCCTGTCTCTAAGAAATGATTTTGATGTGAATATTCCAACAGTATACTGTAGTATGTATCTGGCACAGCAGGAGACAGTCTGTGGTAGACTAGTTTGATTCTCTATTTCTGGTTCTGTGTTTCACTCTAATGCCCACCTAAAATCAAACAGTGCGTTAACAGGCTTGTGATGACGTCACATTGTTCATTGCGTCATGCTCCCATCGATACCTCTTTCTGTTCGTGTAAAAACTCTCTGACACAATCCATTGGTGGTGCACTCAGTATATTTCAAATCAATGCGGTGAGCACTCTTCGATCGTGATCCTGCCTGTGTCAATGAAAGTTCACGACATTTAACTTTAGAGTGATCGTTAGTGGATTTCTATCCAGAAACTCCCTTCCTTCTGTCCTTGAAGCCTTGAATCAGTCTGCACTTGGACTCAGTCTGCATTTGCCTTCAATTAAACCAGTCTCCCCCCCACATATAATAAGGGGCATTATGCAACTCCAGTTTGTCAGCGATTGGGTCACGTTCAACCAATCAGAAGACCAAATCTTTTTACATATTCTAAATCTAAAATCGATGAGCCTCTATTTTGAAGTGGTTTCAGACTGAATCAGTGACTTGAATCAATAGTGTAAACAGAGCTCTAATCAGTCCACTCTCTTACTGCTCTTGTTTACCTCTCACTGGTTTAAATGTATTTACGTTTAGCGCCCCCGTGTGGTAACATGGAGTAGTGCAGTTAGTGGCAGTAGCTGACATTTCATAGCGTAATAACACCTTTGCTTCTCTATAGCTGTTTCCATATTCAGCTTTATGTTAACCGCCATCATGAATGATGATTCAGTATGTACCAGGTGAAAGTAAATTAATGTGCTAAAACAAAACTATTATCCATGAGTTATAAATAACATCACAGACAATGTGCACTCAGGGCTTCTGCCTTGTGTGTGTTGCACTATAGTATAATGACATCACTTAAGACTGCATGATGCCATTGGTCTTTTTCTCAACCAATGGAAGACAACAGACATAAGTACCATACAACCAATACCTGCTGGCCTACATCCCTAGACACACCTCAAATATCTATATCTACTATAGACCGCTCCAAGGGAACTAGTCAATCTTACCATTATTCCAGACTAGCATTGCGTTACAGGCAGATATACACATTTCTGTGAACTGTAAGGAAAATGGACACGAAAGTATTCTTCTCCTTCTACCCCCCCCCCCCCCCCCCCCCCCTCCCCCTATTACAGTCAACGTACACAATAGATGAGGCCACAGGACGACTCTCAGCCCTGAAGGTAATATAGTGGTTGGTAGGGTCTATTCTTATCTGTTGAACCAAATCAGAATATCAATGATTGCTCTCTGACAGAAGTACCTTTAGCTGGTGGAAAGATGAAAGATGGATATTTTCTATCAGATCAGGTGACTCTTTGATCTTCCAGGTGGGTGACTGACCTATTTCTGTGGCTCTTTGGTCTTCCAGGTGGGTGACTGACCTATTTCTGTGGCTCTTTGGGGCAAAGGGACATCTTTTGCACTTCTTGTACATTAAGCCATTGATGTTGAAAAAAAAAAAAAACCTCTTGAGACACACACACACACACAGCATTACATGTCTCTACTCCTAGTACTACAGTACACAAGGTAGATAACCAATTAGAGAAGCACTGTGATGATGCGAGATATGTTCAGCACGTTCCAGAGAAGGATTCACATTCAGACATCATATTCTCATACCTTTCTCTTACCAACCCATTTTAACTTCATATAACATTGGGCACAGGTGAATGTCAAGACGTACATCTCATTTTACTCCTGTAGTAAAAGGTTTGTCATTTAGTCATAGTACATATTGGGGAAGCTGATAGTGTGATACTGAACCATGTACTCTCATCATGTGTATAGTATAGAACTGTCATGGTACGTTTGGTCCATTTGGGCCTCACGTGCTTTGATCTATGTTCTGCCCAAGGAACTATGCTCAGTCAGAAATAAGATTGGGTTTATTAGACACACAGTAGACCGTTTTGGGTATGAATTTAAGAAAGAAACAATCCTATCAAGTCGACCAAAACTTTGACTGAACAGAAGTAAATCGTTTAGGGTTGGCACTACTAACAATACGACTCACTAACAGATTGCTACAACATTTCTAACAACACAGAACTGTGTCAATTCTAGTTTACTGCCTCTAAACTTCTGGCAATTTGCTATGTCAGCACTTTCACAGTAATAGAATTTGGTGTCTGAATTTAGCTTTGCCGTACCCAGGCAGTGACATGAGGTTGCTAACCCCACAGAAGACATCATGTAGAACAAAAAGTGAACTTCTTTGCTTTGCTTACAGTGCAGAGTCAGTACCTTTAACCCTTTGCTTTGCTTACAGTGCAGATTCAGTATCTTTAACCCTTTGCTTTGCTTACAGTGCAGAGTCAGTATCTTTAACCCTTTGCTTACAGTGCAGATTCAGTATCTTTAACACTTTGCTTTGCTTACAGTGCAGTCAGTATCTTTAACCCTTTGCTTACAGTGCAGATTCAGGATCTTTAACCCTTTGCTTACAGTGCAGAGTCAGTATCTTTAACCCTTTGCTTACAGTGCAGATTCAGTATCTTTAACCCTTTGCTTTGCTTACAGTGCAGATTCAGTATCTTTAACCCTTTGCTTTGCTTACAGTGCAGATTCAGTATCTTTAACCCTTTGCTTTGCTTACAGTGCAGATTCAGTATCTTTAACCCTTTGCTTACAGTGCAGAGTCAGTATCTTTAACCCTTTGCTTTGCTTACAGTGCAGAGTCAGTATCTTTAACCCTTTGCTTACAGTGCAGATTCAGTATCTTTAACCCTTTGCTTTGCTTACAGTGCAGATTCAGTATCTTTAACCCTTTGCTTACAGTGCAGAGTCAGTATCTTTAACCCTTTGCTTACAGTACAGAGTCAGTATCTTTAACCCTTTGCTTACAGTGCAGATTCAGTATCTTTAACCCTTTGCTTTGCTTACAGTGCAGATTCAGTATCTTTAACCCTTTGCTTTGCTTACAGTGCAGATTCAGTATCTTTAACCCTTTGCTTTGCTTACAGTGCAGATTCAGTATCTTTAACCCTTTGCTTACAGTGCAGAGTCAGTATCTTTAACCCTTTGCTTTGCTTACAGTGCAGAGTCAGTATCTTTAACCCTTTGCTTACAGTGCAGATTCAGTATCTTTAACCCTTTGCTTTGCTTACAGTGCAGATTCAGTATCTTTAACCCTTTGCTTACAGTGCAGAGTCAGTATCTTTAACCCTTTGCTTTGCTTACAGTGCAGAGTCAGTATCTTTAAACCTTTGCTTACAGTGCAGAGTCAGTATCTTTAACCCTTTGCTTACAGTGCAGATTCAGTATCTTTAACCCTTTGCTTTGCTTACAGTGCAGATTCAGTATCTTTAACCCTTTGCTTTGCTTACAGTGCAGATTCAGTATCTTTAACCCTTTGCTTTGCTTACAGTGCAGATTCAGTATCTTTAACCCTTTGCTTACAGTGCAGATTCAGTATCTTTAACCCTTTGCTTTGCTTACAGTGCAGATTCAGTATCTTTAACCCTTTGCTTTGCTTACAGTGCAGATTCAGTATCTTTAACCCTTTGCTTACAGTGCAGAGTCAGTATCTTTAACCCTTTGCTTTGCTTACAGTGCAGAGTCAGTATCTTTAACCCTTTGCTTACAGTGCAGAGTCAGTATCTTTAACCCTTTGCTTACAGTGCAGATTCAGTATCTTTAACCCTTTGCTTTGCTTACAGTGCAGATTCAGTATCTTTAACCCTTTGCTTTGCTTACAGTGCAGATTCAGTATCTTTAACCCTTTGCTTTGCTTACAGTGCAGAGTCCGTATCTTTAACCCTTTGCTTACAGTGCAGATTCAGTATCTTTAACCCTTTGCTTTGCTTACAGTGCAGATTCAGTATCTTTAACCCTTTGCTTACAGTGCAGATTCAGTATCTTTAACCCTTTGCTTACAGTGCAGAGTCAGTATCTTTAACCCTTTGCTTTGCTTACAGTGCAGAGTCAGTATCTTTAACCCTTTGCTTTGCTTACAGTGCAGATTCAGTATCTTTAACCCTTTGCTTTGCTTACAGTGCAGAGTCAGTATCTTCAACCCTTTGCTTACAGTGCAGAGTCAGTACCTTCAACCCTTTGCTTTGCTTACAGTGCAGAGTCAGTATCTTTAACCCTTTGCTTTGCTTACAGTGCAGAGTCAGTACCTTCAACCCTTTGCTTTGCTTACAGTGCAGAGTCAGTACCTTCAACCCTTTGCTTTGCTTACAGTGCAGAGTCAGTACCTTCAACCCTTTGCTTTGCTTACAGTGCAGAGTCAGTATCTTTAACCCTTTGCTTTGCTTACAGTGCAGATTCAGTATCTTTAACCCTTTGCTTACAGTGCAGATTCAGTATCTTTAACCCTTTGCTTTGCTTACAGTGCAGATTCAGTATCTTTAACCCTTTGCTTTGCTTACAGTGCAGATTCAGTATCTTTAACCCTTTGCTTACAGTGCAGAGTCAGTATCTTTAACCCTTTGCTTTGCTTACAGTGCAGATTCAGTATCTTTAACCCTTTGCTTTGCTTACAGTGCAGATTCAGTATCTTTAACCCTTTGCTTACAGTGCAGAGTCAGTATCTTTAACCCTTTGCTTTGCTTACAGTGCAGAGTCAGTATCTTTAACCCTTTGCTTACAGTGCAGATTCAGTATCTTTAACCCTTTGCTTTGCTTACAGTGCAGATTCAGTATCTTTAACCCTTTGCTTTGCTTACAGTGCAGATTCAGTATCTTTAACCCTTTGCTTACAGTGCAGAGTCAGTATCTTTAACCCTTTGCTTTGCTTACAGTGCAGAGTCAGTATCTTTAACCCTTTGCTTACAGTGCAGAGTCAGTATCTTTAACCCTTTACTTTGCTTACAGTGCAGAGTCAGTATCTTCAACCCTTTGCTTACAGTGCAGAGTCAGTATCTTCAACCCTTTGCTTACAGTGCAGAGTCAGTATCTTTAACCCTTTGCTTACAGTGCAGAGTCAGTATCTTTAACCCTTTGCTTTGCTTACAGTGCAGATTCAGTATCTTTAACCCTTTGCTTTGCTTACGGTGCAGAGTCAGTATCTTTAACCCTTTGCTTACAGTGCAGAGTCAGTATCTTTAACCCTTTGCTTACAGTGCAGAGTCAGTATCTTTAACCCTTTGCTTTGCTTACAGTGCAGAGTCAGTATCTTTAACCCTTTGCTTTGCTTACAGTGCAGATTCAGTATCTTTAACCCTTTACTTTGCTTACAGTGCAGAGTCAGTATCTTTAACCCTTTGCTTACAGTGCAGAGTCAGTATCTTTAACCCTTTGCTTTGCTTACAGTGCAGAGTCAGTATCTTTAACCCTTTGCTTACAGTGCAGATTCAGTATCTTTAACCCTTTGCTTTGCTTACAGTGCAGATTCAGTATCTTTAACCCTTTGCTTACAGTGCAGATTCAGTATCTTTAACCCTTTGCTTACAGTGCAGAGTCAGTATCTTTAACCCTTTGCTTACAGTGCAGATTCAGTATCTTTTACCCTTTGCTTACAGTGCAGAGTCAGTATCTTTAACCCTTTGCTTTGCTTACAGTGCAGATTCAGTATCTTTAACCCTTTGCTTTGCTTACAGTGCAGATTCAGTATCTTTAACCCTTTGCTTACAGTGCAGATTCAGTATCTTTAACCCTTTGCTTTGCTTACAGTGCATAGTCAGTATCTTTAACCCTTTGCTTACAGTGCAGAGTCAGTATCTTTAACCCTTTGCTTTGCTTACAGTGCAGAGTCAGTATCTTTAACCCTTTGCTTTGCTTACAGTGCAGATTCAGTATCTTTAACCCTTTGCTTACAGTGCAGAGTCAGTATCTTTAACCCTTTGCTTTGCTTACAGTGCAGAGTCAGTATCTTTAACCCTTTGCTTTGCTTACAGTGCAGATTCAGTATCTTTAACCCTTTGCTTTGCTTACAGTGCAGAGTCAGTATCTTTAACCCTTTGCTTTGCTTACAGTGCAGATTCAGTATCTTTAACCCTTTGCTTACAGTGCAGATTCAGTATCTTTAACCCTTTACTTTGCTTACAGTGCAGATTCAGTATCTTTAACCCTTTGCTTTGCTTACAGTGCAGATTCAGTATCTTTAACCCTTTGCTTACAGTGCAGATTCAGTATCTTTAACCCTTTGCTTACAGTGCAGAGTCAGTATCTTTAACCCTTTGCTTTGCTTACAGTGCAGATTCAGTATCTTTAACCCTTTGCTTTGCTTACAGTGCAGATTCAGTATCTTTAACCCTTTGCTTACAGTGCAGATTCAGTATCTTTAACCCTTTGCTTTGCTTACAGTGCAGATTCAGTATCTTTAACCCTTTGCTTACAGTGCAGAGTCAGTATCTTTAACCCTTTAAGCTGTCCTTTTAAAAACTTTGATCTCAACATTGACCCAAGTCAAAATCCTCCACCACAGGAATCCACTATCTCTGTAGACAACAACATGCAGAATTGAAGGCTCTGTGAAATCCACTATCGCTGTAGACAACAACATGCAGCTCTAAAGTATCGGTGCTCGGCTTGACGTTGTTGCCGTAGAAACGTGTTTTAGCACTGGGCCGGATCTAATGTGGTTCCATACGAGACATGCTGTGCATGGAGAGATATGCCCGTTTGTGTCTGTCTTGTGCTGTGGAGTAGAAGTGGTCCTCCCTCTCTGGCGTGGAATCAGCGCTGTCCTGTCTGTGGTGAGAGTGAGGGAGTAGAAGAGAGAGAGGATATGGGGGGAGCAGGGTTGAGAACGAGACAGAGAAAGAAGTGTGAGGATGAGAGAGAGAGTTAGGCACCTGTTTTCCCTCTGAGATGCTTTTATTCCACACTGCTACACTGATGGCTTCAGCCCATCAACTCCAGTAACTTGGCAGTTTAGTCCATCTCAGACAGATGTGGCAACTCCCACTCCCAACTACTCCCAGAGGCCTGGGGCACTCTCCTGGTACATGGTTTATAGACGCCGGGGGCACTCTCCTGGTACATGGTTTATAGAGGGCTGGGGCACTCTCCTGGTACATGGTTTATAGAGGCCTGAGGCACTCTCCTGGTACATGGTTTATAGAGGCCTAGGGCACTCTCCTGGTACATGGTATATAGAGGCCTGGAGCACCCTCCTGGTACATGGTTTATAGAGGCCTGGGGCGCTCTCCTGGTACATGGTTTATAGAGGCCTGGAGCACTCTCCTGGTACATGGTTTATAGAGGCCTGGAGCACCCTCCTGGTACATGGTTTATAGAGGCCTGGGGCCATGGTTACTATACTGTCATCTTATTCTAATTTACTGAAACCACAGTCATCATCCTGATTATATCAAATATACAGAACCAGTCAACAGTTAACCAGTCAACAGTTACCAGTCTAAAGTTTGGACAAACCTACTCATTCAAGGGTTTTTCTTTTGTTTTTACTATTTTCTACAATTGTAGAATAATAGTGAAGACATCAACACTATGAAATAACACATATGGAATCATGTAGTAACCAAAAAAAGTGTTAAACAAATCAAAATACATGTTATATTTTATATTCTTCATAGTAGCCACCCTTTGCCTTGATGACAGCTTTACACACTCTTGGCTGACTCACAAACCCAACAGAGAGTGAGAAGGTGTGTCCAAACTTTTGACTAGTACTGTATATATATATATTTAAATCGTTGCAGATGACAATATGAACGTCATACTGAAAAAAAGATGGAGACGGTAATAATCCACATTCACCGTTAAACACCTCTTTAGAAGATCCCAGGGCCTTGACCCCTAACAGTCACTTAATAAATTGGCTGTCATTTTTTACACTCACAGTTGTATTAAAAAGCATGTCCACAAGTAATGAAGAGTCATTGTGAGTCAGCGTTTCCATAAGGCTGTGCAAAGCAGGGCATTGTGATGATAATAGGCAGACCATGTTCTCTTCAGAGTCAATGACTATGGTTGGGGAGGGATTCATCTATTCAATGTAACCTGCACACCAGCCAGCTTCATAATGAACAGTTCCCGAAGGTCACCAGCCATAGATGAGAATTAGCTTTTAGATTGGCACTGCTCATTCTACTCACAGACAACAGGCTATTAGATTGGCACTGCTCATTCTACTCACAGACAACAGGCTATTAGATTGGCACTGCTCATTCTACTCACAGACAGACAACAGGCTATTAGATTGGCACTGCTCATTCTACTCACAGACAGACAACAGGCTATTAGATTGGCACTGCTCATTCTACTCACAGACAGACAACAGGCTATTAGATTGGCACTGCTCATTCTACTCACAGACAGACAACAGGCTATTAGATTGGCACTGCTCATTCTACTCACAGACAACAGGCTATTCGATTGGCACTGCTCATTCTACTCACAGACAACAGGCTATTAGATTGGCACTGCTCATTCTACTCACAGACTACAGGCTATTAGATTGGCACTGCTCATTCTACTCACAGACAACAGGCTAATAGATTGGCACTGCTCATTCTACTCACAGACAACAGGCTATTAGATTGGCACTGCTCATTCTACTCACAGACAACAGGCTATTAGATTGGCACTGCTCATTCTACTCACAGATAACAGGCTATTAGATTGGCACTGCTCATTCTACTCACAGACAACAGGCTATTAGATTGGCACTGCTCATTCTACTCACAGACAACAGGCTATTAGATTGGCACTGCTCATTCTACTCACAGACAACAGGCTATTAGATTGGCACTGCTCATTCTACTCACAGACAGACAACAGGCTATTAGATTGGCACTGCTCATTCTACTCACAGACAGACAACAGGCTATTAGATTGGCACTGCTCATTCTACTCACAGACAGACAACAGGCTATTAGATTGGCACTGCTCATTCTACTCACAGACAGACAACAGGCTATTAGATTGGCACTGCTCATTCTACTCACAGACAACAGGCTATTAGATTGGCACTGCTCATTCTACTCACAGACAACAGGCTATTAGATTGGCACTGCTCATTCTACTCACAGACTACAGGCTATTAGATTGGCACTGCTCATTCTACTCACAGACAACAGGCTAATAGATTGGCACTGCTCATTCTACTCACAGACAACAGGCTATTAGATTGGCACTGCTCATTCTACTCACAGACAACAGGCTATTAGATTGGCACTGCTCATTCTACTCACAGATAACAGGCTATTAGATTGGCACTGCTCATTCTACTCACAGACAACAGGCTATTAGATTGGCACTGCTCATTCTACTCACAGACAACAGGCTATTAGATTGGCACTGCTCATTCTACTCACAGACAACAGGCTATTAGATTGGCACTCCTCATTCTACTCACAGACAACGGGCTATTAGATTGGCACTCCTCATTCTACTCACAGTCAACAGGCTATTAGATTGGCACTGCTCATTCTACCCACAGACAAAAAGCTATTAGATTGGCACTGCTCATTCTACTCACAGACAACAGGCTATTAGATTGGCACTGCTCATTCTACTCACAGACAACAGGCTATTAGATTGGCACTGCTCATTCTACTCACAGACAACACTCTATTAGATTGGCACTGCTCATTCTACTCACAGACAGCAGGCTATTAGATTGGCACTGCTCATTCTACTCACAGACAACACTCTATTAGATTGGCACTGCTCATTCTACTCACAGACAACACTATATTAGATTGGCACTGCTCATTCTACTCACAGACAACAGGCTATTAGATTGTCACTGCTCATTCTACTCACAGACAACACTCTATTAGATTGGCACTGCTCATTCTACTCACAGACAACACTATATTAGATTGGCACTGCTCATTCTACCCACAGACAACACTCTATTAGATTGGCACTGCTCATTCTACTCACAGACAACAGGCTATTAGATTGGCACTGCTCATTCTACTCACAGACAACAGGCTATTAGATTGGCACTGCTCATTCTTCTCACAGATAACAGGCTATTAGATTGGCACTGCTCATTCTACTCACAGACAACAGGCTATTAGATTGGCACTGCTCATTCTACTCACAGACAACAGGCTATTTGATTGGCACTGCTCATTCTACTCACAGACAACAGGCTATTAGATGGCACTGCTCATTCTACTCACAGACAACACTATATTAGATTGGCACTGCTCATTCTACTCACAGACAACAGGCTATTAGATTGGCACTGCTCATTCTACTCACAGACAACAGGCTATTAGATGGCACTGCTCATTCTACTCACAGACAACACTATATTAGATTGGCACTGCTCATTCTACCCACAGACAACACTCTATTAGATTGGCACTGCTCATTCTACTCACAGACAACAGGCTATTAGATTGGCACTGCTCATTCTACTCACAGACAACAGGCTATTAGATTGGCACTGCTCATTCTACCCACAGACAACACTCTATTAGATTGGCACTACTCATTCTACCCACAGACAACAGGCTATTAGATTGGCACTGCTCATTCTACCCACAGACAACACTATATTAGATTGGCACTGCTCATTCTACCCACAGACAACACTATATGAGATTGGCACTGCTCATTCTACCCACAGACAACACTCTATTAGATTGGCACTGCTCATTCTACTCACAGACTACAGGCTATTAGATTGGCACTGCTCATTCTACTCACAGACAACAGGCTATTAGATTGGCACTGCTCATTCTACTCACAGACAACAGGCTATTAGATGGCACTGCTCATTCTACTCACAGACAACACTATATTAGATTGGCACTGCTCATTCTACCCACAGACAACACTCTATTAGATTGGCACTGCTCATTCTACCCACAGACAACAGGCTATTAGATTGGCACTGCTCATTCTACTCACAGACAACAGGCTATTAGATTGGCACTGCTCATTCTACTCACAGACAACAGGCTATTAGATGGCACTGCTCATTCTACTCACAGACAACACTATATTAGATTGGCACTGCTCATTCTACTCACAGACAACAGGCTATTAGATTGGCACTGCTCATTCTACTCACAGACAACAGGCTATTAGATGGCACTGCTCATTCTACTCACAGACAACACTATATTAGATTGGCACTGCTCATTCTACTCACAGACAACACTATATTAGATTGGCACTGCTCATTCTACCCACAGACAACACTCTATTAGATTGGCACTGCTCATTCTACTCACAGACAACAGGCTATTAGATTGGCACTGCTCATTCTACTCACAAACAACAGGCTATTAGATTGGCACTGCTCATTCTACCCACAGACAACACTCTATTAGATTGTCACTGCTCATTCTACCCACAGACAAAAAGCTTTTAAAGCTCATATGAATTCAAACTATTTCTGTTCTCTTTTGTGCTGGTGATGCACCTCATGTCATTGACTTAATAAAACATCTACCTCCTGCTCAGTGAGACAGCCCCTGAAGGTTGCATTGAACAACTCTGAAAAAGACTTGTTGTTGTTGTTGCAGAAACATGTGGACTGAAGGCAGTAACCTGTGCTTTGATTATAGTCTACTACTGTGGATTATGGAAGGTTGATTCTCAGATATCTAACCAGCGACTTCATAAAAACAGTATGTCTCTTGTCAAATCTGTTTGTTTGATGTTTATCTGCTTGACAAACTTTTGCCTCTTTCACTCAGTATAGTCAGAAGACTCATAGGCTTTATCCTTCACTCAGTATAGTCAGAAGACTCATAGGCTTCAGCCTTCACTCAGTATAGTCAGAAGACTCATAGGCTTCATCCTTCACTCAGTATAGTCAGAAGACTCATAGACTATCCTTCACTCAGTATAGTCAGAAGACTCATAGGCTTCAGCCTTCACTCAGTATAGTCAGAAGACTCATAGGCTTCATCCTTCACTCAGTATAGTCAGAAGACTCATAGACTTCATCCTTCACTCAGTATAGTCAGAAGACTCATAGGCTTTATCCTTCACTCAGTATAGTCAGAAGACTCATAGACTTTATCCTTCACTCAGTATAGTCAGAAGACTCATAGGCTTCAGCCTTCACTCAGTAGTCAGACGACTCATAGACTTTATCCTTCACTCAGTATAGTCAGAAGACTCATAGACTTTATCCTTCACTCAGTATAGTCAGAAGACTCATAGACTTTATCCTTCACTCAGTATAGTCAGAAGACTCATAGACTTTATCCTTCACTCAGTATAGTCAGAAGACTTATAGACTTTATCCTTCACTCAGTATAGTCAGACGACTCATAGACTTTATCCTTCACTCAGTATAGTCAGAAGACTCATAGGCTTCAGCCTTCACTCATTATAGTCAGAAGACTCATAGGCTTTAGCCTTCACTCAGTATAGTCAGAAGACTCATAGACGTATCCTTCACTCAGTATAGTCAGAAGACTCATAGACTTTATCCTTCACTCAGTATAGTCAGAAGACTCATAGACTTTATCCTTCACTCAGTATAGTCAGAAGACTCATAGACTTCAGCCTTCACTCAGTATAGTCAGAAGACTCATAGGCTTCAGCATTCACTCAGTATAGTCAGAAGACTCATAGACTTCATCCGTCAAGAGGTTCTGCTAACCTATTAATGTCTCCTCTGAGGCTCTCTGCCTCTTGTCCAGATTATGAAGAAAACCACAACAATCCTCTATTTATGATGAAGGTGAAGTAACATCATTGTTTCAGTCCTGCTGCCATGGGTCAACTCTAGTTATTCCACATGAAGGCACAGTTAGGATTGGCTGACACCTTTCAACATGTAAACAAAGTGAAGCCTTGAATATAAAGCATCTCCATAAGCCTTTAGTTGACTGGTTCATCCTGAGGTATAGGCCTGTACGCAGTGAATGAATTCTGGCCTCAATATGTAAGTGTATTTTACGTTGTTGGCTCAAACATTTGCTGCTGCTACAAGGGGTTGTGAAGTGTTTTCTCGTGATGTGACTCTTCACGGTTCCTGTTTCTGGCAGCAGAGAGAAGAGCTGTATGTAATAAAGGTTTCAAGTGGGTTTTTTCGGTAATGAATCAAAAAATAAAAATAACTCTGCATCTCATCTCTCTGACTCTAAACTCTGACTCACAAAAACCCAGCAGAGAAAATAACTCTGCATCTTACCTCTCTGACTCTAAACTCTGACTCACCAACCCAGCAGAGAATATAACTCTGCAACTCATCTCTCTGATGAGAGAAAATAACTATGCATCTCACCTCTCTGACTCTAAACTCTGACTCACAAAAACCCAGCAGAGAAAATAACTCTGCAACTTACCTCTCTGACTCTAAACTCTGACTCACAAAAACCCAGTAGAGAAAATAACTCTGCAACTTACCTCTCTGACTCTAAACTCTGACTCACAAAAACCCAGCAGAGAAAATAACTCTGCATCTCATCTCTCTGACTCTAAAATATGACTCACAAACCCAGCAGAGAAAATAACTCTGCAACTCATCTCTCTGATTCTAAAATATGACTCACAAAAACCCAGCAGAGAAAATTACTCTGCAACTCATCTCTCTGATGAGGGAAAATAACTCTGCATCTCATCTCTCTGACTCTAAACTCTGACTCACAAAAACCCAGCAGAGAAAATAACTCTGCATCTCACCTCTCTGACTCTAAACTCTGACTCACAAAAACCCAGCAGAGAAAATAACTCTGCAACATACCTCTCTGACTCTAAACTCTGACTCACAAAAACCCAGCAGAGGGCTTCTTGATGCACGGCACAGACATGAGTCTGAGATGTGTAAAGCAACAGGATAGTAATCCTCTGCTAAAGCTGATGTGACATTGTCACTTCACCGTGGTGCACAGCCAGGAGATGGGCCACACACCCAGGGGATCGGCTTCCTGTTCTTCTGAGCTAGCTGCACCTTTTAGACGGCCATGAAATGATATAGGCTTAGGGAGTTGGGGAGTGACACGTGAGGACAGTCGGCGCGGAGACTGTCGGCACGGAGACGGGACTAACCAAATACATTTCCCCAGCCTCACAGCCATAGCAATAGCTTAATGTGGCTTGAAATTTGAATTCTATTTTCAGGAGGCGCTGCTCCACACAGCCAAGACCCAATCTTTTTTTTACCTGAAACCCGTGAAATCAAGACATTCAGCCACCGGTGGCTCGATAGAACATGGGGATGCAGGGGTTTATTTTATTACCTGTTAGCAAAGACAGTAAACCAAGAAAAAACATGAAAATGAACCTATTGCCAACCTTAATACAGTAGGTATGGATTGGAACACTTGGTAATTGGTCAATAAAACTGTACTGTACATTAACAATGTGATGTGGGAGGCTGTGAATGGTACTGTACATTAACAATGTGATGTGGGAGGCTGTGAATGGTACTGTACATTAACAATGTGATGTGGGAGGGTGTGAATGATACTGTACATTAACAATGTGATGTGGGAGGCTGTGCATGGTACTGTACATTAACAATGTGATGTGGGAGGCTGTGAATGGTACTGTACATTAACAATGTGATGTGGGAGGCTGTGAATGATACTGTACATTAACAATGTGATGTGGGAGGCTGTGAATGGTACTGTACATTAACAATGTGATGTGGGAGGCTGTGAATGGTACTGTACATGAGAAGGGGTTAATGGTGTGTTTTTCGGAGCAGTTCTAAGAGACATATTTGAAAGCCATTAGGTGAAATAACCCAAATTAGGACCTATTGGGATCTATTACAGTACCCAGTGCAACCACACAGGAAACAGTCCCTATTGCCCGAGGGCATCATTTCAACTCTCCTAATCGCCAGGTCCCTCTCACTCTAAATGAGATGGAGGAATTTAGGACAACGTTTTCCTCCCGGCTGAATTATTTCACCTCTATGTAACCTTCATGTGATTGGATAGAAACACAGGAAGTAGTTCCACCCTCAATTGAATGCGTCCAATCTCAGAGGTGCCAGTGGTGCCAGATTGAGTTTATGGGGTTATGGGGGGTTCGGGTGTTGAATTAGGAGCAGCTACATCCTATCTTTAACATTTTACGTAAAGTGAGTATATATAAGCATTCATAACCCCCTTATGAAACCAGTCATGACACCTTTGTGTAATCAGTTAAATCACCTTTGTGTAATCAGTTATATCACCTTTACGAAACCAGTCATAACACCTTTATGAAACCAGTCATAACACCTTTATGAAACCAGTCATAACCCCCTTATGAAACCAGTCATAACACCTTTATGAAACCAGTCATAACACCTTTGTGTGATCAGTTATATCACCATTACGAAACCAGTCATAGCACCTTTATGTGCATTTCGGTATCATTCATAACCACCTTCCTAATACAGTTGTTAGAGCTACATCTCCTTGTGGGGACCGTGTGAGATTGTATGGGACATAACTCCATGTTGACTTCTGGCCCTAACTGTGGTGGCCCTGACTAACCCAACTTTTCAGCGGCTACCAACAAAACCAAAATGAGTGAATATGTAAAGCAGTAATAATGTGTCGTCAAGCGTATTGACTCTGGCACAGAGCTCAGACAGTGAGTGTGGCTCCCTGAGGCTCACCTCTGACAGATAGATTTTGGTCTGACTGGTGAGTAATGTCTGGAGACAACTGTCTGACTGGCTTCTGTCTCTTTACATCTCTTTACTGATCTAGGATTTCCCCAGTGAGTGTACAGCATGCTAGCAGCGCACTTGGGAGTCAAATGAAAAGCTTGATGACGAGATTTGTTTTTCAAGTGAATATGAAGAAGTCAGACAATAAATCTAAATGTGTATCGTTGATGAGTTAATTATGGATATGCCAATTCATATTTGATATCCCAAACTAGACTCACAGTCCCATAACTTAAGCATCTTGCCAGCTTTCATTGTTGGTCCTCTCAAGCTCTTGGACAGCATGACATATGATAACTCACATTCCATAACACAGAATAAACCACATGTGATGTATATTCAACACATATACTGCATCTCGTGACATTACTTCTTACGTGATGTTCTTCTATGCCCAAACATCAATTTTAACATCTCTCTCTTTCTCTATCTCTTTCTCTCTATCTCTACCTACCTCTCTCTCTCTTTCTCTCTATCTCTACCTACCTCTCTCACTCTCTCTCTCTCTCTCTCTCTCTCTCTCCCTATCTCTACCTACCTCTCTCTTTCTCTCTATCTCTACCTACCTCTCTCTCTCTCTCCCCCTATCTCTACCTACCTCTCTCTTTCTCTCTATCTCTACCTACCTCTCTCTCTCTTTCTCTCTATCTCTACCTACCTCTCTCTCTCTCTCTTTCTCTCTATCTCTACCTACCTCTCTCTCTCTCTCTATCTCTACCTACCTCTCTCTCCCTCTCTCTCTCTCTCTCTCGCACGCGCATGCTATCTCTTTCTCTCTATCTCTACCTACCTCTCTCTCTCTCTATCTCTACCTACCTCTCTCTCTCTCTCTTTCTCTCTATCTCTACCTACCTCTCTCTCTCTCTCCCTATCTCTACCTATCTCTCTCTCTCTCTTTCTCTCTATCTCTACCTACCTCTCTCTCTCTCTCCCTATCTCTACCTACATCTCTCTCTCTCTCTCTTTCTCTCTATCTCTACCTCTCTCTCTCTCTCTCTCTCTCTACCTCTCTCTCTCTACCTAACTCTCTCTCTCTCTCTACCTCTCTCTCTCTACCTAACTCTCTCTCTCTCTCTACCTCTCTCTCTCTACCTACCTCTCTCTCTCTCTCTACCTCTCTCTCTCTACCTAACTCTCTCTCTCTCTCTCTCTCTCTCTCTATGGCCTGTTTATTAGGTACACCCATCTAGTACTGAGTCGGACCTGGACACGGTCCAGTGTTGCAGATCGCGTGCCCACTTGCGCCGCTTCTTCTTGTTTTTGTTGATAGGAGTGGAACCCAGTGTGTGGTTGTCTGCTGCAATAGCCCATCCGTGACAAGGACTGACAAATTGTGCATTCCTAGATGCCGTTCACACCACTGTTGTACTGCAATGTTATTTGCCTGTTTGTGGCCCGCCTGTTAGCTTGCACGAATCTTGTCATTCTCCTCTCTCATCAACGAGCTGTTTCCACCCACAGGACGGCCACTGACTGGAAGGTTTTTGTTGCACCATTCTCTGTAAACCCGAGACGTGCCTGTAAAGCCCAGGAGGCCTGGCGTTTCTGAGATAGTGGAACCGGCACGCCTGGCACCGACAATCATACAAAGCTTAAAGTCGCTTCGGTCACTCGTTTCTAACGTTTAATCGAACAGTAACCGAATGCTCGATGCCTGTCTGCCTGCTTTATGTAGCAAGCCACGCCCACTTGAATCACTGTCTGTAGGAGGGAACCATTTTCATGTCTGTAGCAATGCTCACTCTTCTCATTCTGTCTGTAGCAATACTCAGTCTTCTCTCATTCTGTCTGTAGCAATACTCAGTCTTCTCTCGTTCTGTCTGTAGTATTACTGAGTCTTCTCCTCTGTCTGTAGCATGCCTGCTCTGTCTGTCTGTAGTATTACTGAGTCTCCTCCTCCTCTGTCTGTCTGTAGCATGCCTGCTCTGTCTGTATGTAGTATTACTGAGTCTCCTCCTCCTCTGTCTGTCTGTAGTATTACTGAGTCTCCTCCTCCTCTGTCTGTCTGTAGTATTACTGAGTCTCCTCCTCCTCCTCTGTCTGTCTGTAGCATGCCTGCTCTGTCTGTCTGTAGTATTACTGAGTCTTCTCCTCCTCTGTCTGTCTGTAGTATTACTGAGTCTCCTCCTCCTCTCTGTCTGAAGCATGCCTGCTCTGTCTGTCTGTAGTATTACTGAGTCTCCTCCTCCTCTGTCTGTCTGTAGTATTACTGAGTCTTCTCCTCCTCTGTCTGTCTGTAGCATGCCTGCTCTGACGTGGACAGGATGATCCTAGGAAACAAGTGTGACATGAAGGACAAAAGACAGGTGTCTAAAGAACGAGGAGAAAAGGTATGGAGGTCAGAGTTCAGGCTTTCAAGTTCTCTGTGTGTTTGAAATAAGCACTGGCGCGTCTGAGATACCTTGTTGCAGGTGTGTTGGAAACAATGTGATGACGTCAGAGAAAAGAGAAACACTGCTCTTCATAGTATTTTTGGTGAAAACCCCACACGGGTCTTCATAGTATCTTTGGTGAAACCCCCACACGGGTCTTCATAGTATCTTTGGTGAACCCCCCACACTGCTCTTCATAGTATCTTTGGTGAAACCCCCACACGGGTCTTCATAGTATCTTTGGTGAAACCACCACACCGCTCTTCATAGTATCTTTGGTGAAACCCCCACACTGCTCTTCATAGTATCTTTGGTGAAACCACCACACTGCTCTTCATAGTATCTTTGGTGAAACCCCCACACTGCTCTTCATAGTATCTTTGGTGAAACCCCCACACTGCTCTTCATAGTATCTTTGGTGAAACCCCCACACGGGTCTTCATAGTATCTTTGGTGAAACACCCACACTGGTCTTCATAGTATCTTTGGTGAAACCACCACACTGGTCTTCATAGTATCTTTGGTGAAACCCCCACACTGCTCTTCATAGTATCTTTGGTGAAACCCCCACACTGCTCTTCATAGTATCTTTGGTGAAACCCCCACACGGGTCTTCATAGTATCTTTGGTGAAACACCCACACTGCTCTTCATAGTATCTTTGGTGAAACCACCACACTGGTCTTCATAGTATCTTTGGTGAAACCCCCACACTGCTCTTCATAGTATCTTTGGTGAAACCCCCACACTGCTCTTCATAGTATCTTTGTGTAAATGTACTCCCAGTTGTATGTATGCCATACCCATAATACACAGCATGATCTATGTCTGTCATAGACAGCCCCGTTCTCCCTTCATGATGTAGTACAATTCCCTTCTGTAACAGAAAGGTAACACACTTTACGCTCTGGCTATGCCTCCTGGAATGTGTTTATACCTATTTATTCATTATTATGAATGTGGAAGAGGTGAGTTCTGTTCAGTACTATTCATTTATACCTATTTTAATTCTTCTCTTCATTGAAACAGGACGTTTTCTCTTATAAACTGTCCGTGAAGTATACGTTTGTTTCTTTGACCACACTGAGAAGAGACATAATGACGAGACTCAACAGACAAATTGTGAGCTTATGTTGTTTAGCAGATGATGCTCATATGGTGCCTAATAAACTGTCCGGTGAATAAACCCCCCCCCCCCTCTCTCTCTCTCCCCCCCTATCTCTTCCCCATCTGTCTCTTTCTCTCTATGGTGCTGAGATGACTGTCAACTATCAGTGCGTTGTTTTTCTCATGGTTTCTTCTGGATTAATCCTCAAAATTCTACCTGCAATGTCTGATGAATAAAGCAGGCGTTATAATTTATGACAAGGGCTGTGTTTTAGATTCTGTGTGGCATCCTATAGAACTCCACATGATTCAGCAGAGCTGATGTAGAGCTGATGTAGAGCTGATACAGAGCTGATGTAGAGCTGATACAGAGCTGATGTAGAGCTGATGTAGAGCTGATGTAGAGCTGATACAGAGCTGATGTAGAGCTGATACAGAGCTGATGTAGAGCTGATGTAGAGCTGATGTAGAGCTGATGTAGAGCTGATACAGAGCTGATGTAGAGCTGATACAGAGCTGATACAGAGCTGATGTAGAGCTGATGTAGAGCTGATACAGAGCTGATACAGAGCTGATGTAGAGCTGATGTAGAGCTGATGTAGAGCTGATACAGAGCTGATGTAGAGCTGATACAGAGCTGATGCAGAGCTGATGTAGAGCTGATGTAGAGCTGATACAGAGCTGATACAGAGCTGATACAGAGCTGATACAGAGCTGATACAGAGCTGATGTAGAGCTGATGTAGAGCTGATGTAGAGCTGATACAGAGCTGATGTAGAGCTGATGTAGAGCTGATGTAGAGCTGATGTAGAGCTGATGTAGAGCTGATGTAGAGCTGATACAGAGCTGATGTAGAGCTGATGTAGAGCTGATGCAGAGCTGATGTAGAGCTGATACAGAGCTGATACAGAGCTGATACAGAGCTGATGTAGAGCTGATGTAGAGCTGATGCAGAGCTGATGTAGAGCTGATACAGAGCTGATGTAGAGCTGATGTAGAGCTGATACAGAGCTCATACAGAGCTGATACAGAGCTGATGTAGAGCTGATGTAGAGCTGATGCAGAGCTAATGTAGAGCTGATACAGAGCTGATACAGAGCTGATGTAGAGCTGATGCAGAGCTGATACAGAGCTGATGTAGAGCTGATGTAGAGCTGATGCAGAGCTGATGTAGAGCTGATACAGAGCTGATGTAGAGCTGATGCAGAGCTGATACAGAGCTGATGTAGAGCTGATGTAGAGCTGATGCAGAGCTGATACAGAGCTGATGTAGAGCTGATACAGAGGTGATGTAGAGCTGATGCAGAGGTGATGTAGAGCTGATGTAGAGCTGATACAAAGCTGATACAGAGGTGATGTAGAGCTAATGTAGAGCTGATGCAGAGCTGATACAGAGCTGATGTAGAGCTGATACAGAGGTGATGTAGAGCTGATGCAGAGCTGATGTAGAGCTGATGTAGAGCTGATGCAGAGATGATGCAGAGCTGATACAGAGGTGATGTAGAGCTGATGTAGAGCTGATGTAGAGCTGATGTAGAGATGATGCAGAGATGATGCAGAGCTGATACAGAGGTGATGTAGAGCTGATGCAGAGCTGATACAGAGGTGATGTAGAGCTGATGTAGAGCTGATGTAGAGATGATGCAGAGCTGATGCAGAGCTCAAATCAAATCAAATCAAATTTTATTTGTCACATACACATGGTTAGCAGATGTTAATGCGAGTGTAGCGAAATGCTTGTGCTTCTAGTTCCGACAATGCAGTAATAACAAGTAATCTAACTAACAATTCCAAAACTACTGTCTTGTACACAGTGTAAGGGGATAAAGAATATGTACATAAGGATATATGAATGAGTGATGGTACAGAGCAGCATAGGCAAGATACAGTAGATGGTATCGGGTACAGTATGTACAAATGAGATGAGTATGTAAACAAAGTGGCATAGTATAGTATAAAGTGGCTAGTGATACATGTATTACATAAGGATACCGTCGATGATATAGAGTACAGTATATACGTATGCATATGAGATGAATAATGTAGGGTAAGTAACATTTATATAAGGTAGCATTGTTTAAAGTGGCTAGTGATATATTTACATCATTTCCCATCAATTCCCATTATTAAAGTGGCTGGAGTTGAGTCAGTGTCAGTGTGTTGGCAGCAGCCACTCAGTGTTAGTGGTGGCTGTTTAACAGTCTGGTGGCCTTGAGATAGAAGCTGTTTTTCAGTCTCTCGGTCCCAGCTTTGATGCACCTGTACTGACCTCACCTTCTGGATGATAGCGGGGTGAACAGGCAGTGGCTCGGGTGGTTGATGTCCTTGATGATCTTTATGGCCTTCCTGTGACATCGGGTGGTGTAGGTGTCCTGGAGGGCAGGTAGTTTGCCCCCGGTGATGCGTTGTGCAGACCTCACTACCCTCTGGAGAGCCTTACGGTTGAGGGCGGTGCAGTTGCCATACCAGGCGGTGATACAGCCCGCCAGGATGCTCTCGATTGTGCATCTGTAGAAGTTTGTGAGTGCTTTTGGTGACAAGCCGAATTTCTTCAGCCTCCTGAGGTTGAAGAGGCGCTGCTGCGCCTTCTTCACGATGCTGTCTGTGTGAGTGGACAAATTCAGTTTGTCTGTGATGTGTATGCCGAGGAACTTAAAACTTGCTACCCTCTCCACTACTGTTCCATCGATGTGGATAGGGGGGTGTTCCCTCTGCTGTTTCCTGAAGTCCACAATCATCTCCTTAGTTTTGTTGACGTTGAGTGTGAGGTTATTTTGAGCTGATACGGAGGTGATGTAGAGCTGATGCAGAGCTGATGTAGAGCTGATACAGAGGTGATGTAGAGCTGATGTAGAGCTGACACAGAGGTGATGTAGAGCTGATACAGAGCTGATGTAGAGCTGATGTAGAGCTGATACAGAGGTGATGTAGAGCTGATACAGAGCTGATACAGAGGTGATGTAGAGCTGATGTAGAGCTGATACAGAGCTGATGTAGAGCTGATGCAGAGCTGATACAGAGCTGATGTAGAGCTGATGTAGAGCTGATGCAGAGCTGATGTAGAGCTGATACAGAGCTGATGTAGAGCTGATGCAGAGCTGATACAGAGCTGATGTAGAGCTGATGTAGAGCTGATGCAGAGCTGATACAGAGCTGATGTAGAGCTGATACAGAGGTGATGTAGAGCTGATGCAGAGGTGATGTAGAGCTGATGTAGAGCTGATACAAAGCTGATACAGAGGTGATGTAGAGCTGATGTAGAGCTGATGCAGAGCTGATACAGAGCTGATGTAGAGCTGATACAGAGGTGATGTAGAGCTGATGCAGAGCTGATGTAGAGCTGATGTAGAGCTGATGCAGAGATGATGCAGAGCTGATACAGAGGTGATGTAGAGCTGATGTAGAGCTGATGTAGAGCTGATGTAGAGATGATGCAGAGATGATGCAGAGCTGATACAGAGGTGATGTAGAGCTGATGCAGAGCTGATGTAGAGCTGATACAGAGGTGATGTAGAGCTGATGTAGAGCTGATGTAGAGCTGATGTAGAGATGATGCAGAGCTGATACGGAGGTGATGTAGAGCTGATGCAGAGCTGATGTAGAGCTGATACAGAGGTGATGTAGAGCTGATACAGAGGTGATGTAGAGCTGATACAGAGCTGATGTAGAGCTGATGTAGAGCTGATACAGAGCTGATGTAGAGCTGATACAGAGCTGATGTAGAGCTGATACAGAGGTGATACAGAGGTGATGTAGAGCTGATGTAGAGCTGATACAGAGGTGATGTAGAACTGATACAGAGGTGATGTAGAGCTGATGTAGAGCTGATACAGAGCTGATGTAGAGCTGATACAGAGCTGATGTAGAGCTGATGTAGAGCTGATACAGAGCTGATACAGAGGTGATGTAGAGCTGATGTAGAGCTGATGTAGAGATGATATAGAGCTGATGTAGAGCTGATGTAGAGCTGATATAGAGCTGATACACAGCTGATACAGAGGTGATGTAGAGCTGATGTAGAGATGATATAGAGCTGATGTAGAGCTGATGTAGAGCTGATGTAGAGCTGATATAGAGCTGATGTAGAGCTGATGTATAGCTGATGCAGAGCTGATGTAGAGCTGATACAGAGCTGATGTAGAGCTGATGTAGAGCTGATACAGAGCTGATGTAGAGCTGATACAGAGCTGATGTAGAGCTGATGCAGAGCTGATGCAGAGCTGATGTAGAGCTGATGCAGAGCTGATGCAGAGCTGATGTAGAGCTGATGTAGAGCTGATGCAGAGCTGATGTAGAGCTGATGCAGAGCTGATGTAGAGCTGATGCAGAGCTGATGTAGAGTTGATGCAGAGCTGATGCAGAGCTGATGTAGAGCTGATGCAGAGCTGATGCAGAGCTGATGTAGAGCTGATGCAGAGCTGATGTAGAGCTTATGCAGAGCTGATGCAGAGCTGATGTAGAGCTGATGTAGAGCTGATACCAAGCTGATACAGAGCTGATGTAGAGCTGATATAGAGCTGATACAGAGCTGATGTAGAGCTGATACAGAGCTGATACAGAGCTGATGTAGAGCTAGTCCCAGTAGTTAGCTACACCTCTATATAGCTAAATAGTAGTGTGTAGTCCCAGTAGTTAGCTACACCACTATATAGCTAAATAGTAGTGTGTAGTCCCAGTAGTTAGCTACAGCACTATATAGCTAAATAGTAGTGTGTAATTCCAGTAGTTAGCTACACCGCTATATAGCTAAATAGTAGTGTGTAGTCCCAGTAGTTAGCTACACCACTATATAGCTAAATAGTAGTGTGTAGTCCCAGTAGTTAGCTACAGCACTATATAGCTAAATAGTAGTGTGTAATTCCAGTAGTTAGCTACACCACTATATAGCTAAATAGTAGTGTGTAATTCCAGTAGTTAGCTACACCACTATATAGCTAAATAGTAGTGTGTAATTCCAGTAGTTAGATACACCACTATATGACTAAAAAGTAGTGTGTCGTTCCAGTAGTTAGCTACACCACTATATGACTAAAAAGTTGCGTGGGACTCCCAATCACGGCCGGTTGTGATACATCCTGGAATCGAACCAGGACCTGTAGTGACACCTCTAGCACTGAGATGCAGTGCCTTCGACCGCCTGGCGCCACTCGGGAGCCACAACGCTGGTCTTATTTCAGATGTATGACTTTGTCAACTGTTGTCACGACATACACTACTGACTGCTTGTGGACAATCTGCATTCTTTAATCATTTAAATAGCTGTAAAGACAGAATTATGAGGGAAGAGTTCATATGGACCGCTCACTAACTCACTGATATCTTTACTGACTACCTAGAGCTACTCCGCCTCATTCTATCAAATGGTACATAAAGGAGGTTCATTGTATCATCGTGTTGTCAACAATTGAACTGCAGCACCTCTATAATAGACTGAGCTAATGAATAAAGTCTGCTGAAAAGAAACTTCAAATCAATGGCTGAGTCCTAATTGCAGAAAACGAAGGTCCACAGACAGAATTGATTGCATTTTCCATGCAGCAGCGGATTTAATCAAACCAAAGTGTGTGGGGAAATAAATGAATAATGAATTTTGAGAAAATGACTAGGCAATTTGCTGTCGATACAGATAGCCTCACAATGTAATTTCATACTGCATAATCTTATATTCTACAGAGTGAACTCATGAGTAGTGCACTTCAGATGAGTGCAAACTCTCATTTCTGTCACACAACAGTCCCAAGCCGTTGCATTTATCAAGAGTCAACTTTACTCTGTCTGAATTGTCCAAGAGCTGGGAGCTATAAATTGTGTGGATCTATAGCAGGAAAACCTTATTACAGGTCCTGCATGAGGATGAGCCACAGACAGTCCCTTTGATATTGAGAGGCCCTCTGATGTAGTGATCAAATATAGTGGGCCAAAGTGGTTTCTGTCTTCAAAGAAATTGGTAGTCTTATGGATTGACAGTGGTCTAGTCAGAAATGTTCATACCTCGTGGAGTGCTTTTCTGAGAGAGATGGTCTGATGAAAATAGTCATGATCCGTAGAGGTAGATAGTTTGTTGATAAAGGGAAAATGTGTGCTGAACCCGACGCTACAGAAGACGAGATGCTAGCTAGCAGGTTGACAGGCTGTCCTTACACTGCTTTACCTCCGATCTCCTGCATCTGGGAACTGTCACCGGCACGCATCGCTGATGTGGGGGGCTATTGTGACAGCTCTAACAAAACTGGGACAGCATGGGCTCCAACTAGAAGGTGAACAACAAACTCTCGTAGGGATAGTGAGAAATGAACGGGAGCCGCAAACATGTATGTTCGATGGACATCTCCCCGGTGAGACATGATGGAGTGGTGTGTGTGTGTGTGTGTGCATGCAGAAGGACGAAGGACAGCCTGGGGGACAGATGGAAGATTCACTTAGAACCCAGACATGTCTCTTCACATGGCGATCAGGGACCTCTCCTGTCAGGACTGCACTAAAGTGAGAAGGGAAGGAGAGAAAATCAACATTGGCTCACCCATGCTGGCCTTTTACAGCATTGCGGATTGATTTTCAGTACATCAGTTCCAGGTCTGTGTGTCTGTGGCAGAGTTGATTTCAGATTGGTTCCAGGTCTGTGTGTCTGTGGCAGAGTTGATTTCAGATTGGTTCCAGGTCTGTGTGTCTGTTGCAGGGTTGATTTCAGATTGGTTCCAGGTCTGTGTGTCTGTGGCAGAGTTGCTTTCAGATTGGTTCCAGGTCTGTGTGGCTGTGGCAGAGTTGCTTTCAGATTGGTTCCAGGTCTGTGTGTCTGTGGCAGAGTTGCTTTCAGATTGGTTCCAGGTCTGTGTGTCTGTGGCAGAGTTGCTTTCAGATTGGTTCCAGGTCTGTGTGTCTGTGGCAGAGTTGCTTTCAGATTGGTTCCAGGTCTGTGTGTCTGTGGCAGGGTTGATTTTAGATTGGTTCCAGGTCTGTGTGTCTGTGGCAGAGTTGATTTTAGATTGGTACCAGGTCTGTGTGTCTGTGGCAGAGTTGATTTTAGATTGGTTCCAGGTCTGTGTGTCTGTGGCAGAGTTGCTTTCAGATTGGTTACAGGTCTGTGTGTCTGTGGCAGAGTTGATTTCAGATTGGTTCCAGGTCTGTGTGTCTGTGGCAGAGTTGATTTCAGATTGGTTCCAGGTCTGTGTGTCTGTTGCAGGGTTGATTTCAGATTGGTTCCAGGTCTGTGTGTCTGTGGCAGGGTTGATTTCAGATTGGTTCCAGGTCTGTGTGTCTGTGGCAGGGTTGATTTCAGATTGGTTCCAGGTCTGTGTGTCTGTGGCAGGGTTGATTTCAGATTGGTTCCAAGTCTGTGTGTCTGTGGCAGGGTTGATTTCAGATTGATTCCAAGTCTGTGTGTCTGTGGCAGGGTTGATTTCAGATTGGTTCCAGGTCTGTGTGTCTGTGGCAGGGTTGATTTCAGATTGGTTCCAAGTCTGTGTGTCTGTGGCAGGGTTGATTTCAGATTGATTCCAGGTCTGTGTGTCTGTGGCAGAGTTGATTTCAGATTGGTTCCAGGTCTGTGTGTCTGTGGCAGGGTTGATTTCAGATTGATTCCAGGTCTGTGTGTCTGTGGCAGAGTTGATTTCAGATTGGTTCCAGTGGAGGTTACAGGAGGGGACAGTAGGGCAGGCTAACACTCCATGGGCTGGTTTCTCAGACCCAGATTAAACCTTCCACTCCATGGGCTGGTTTCCCAGACCCAGATTAAACCTTCCACTCCATGGGCAGGTTTCCCAGACCCAGATTAAACCTTACACTCCATGGGCAGGTTTCTCAGACCCAGATTAAACCTTCCACTCCATGGGCTGGTTTCCCAGATTAAACCTTCCACTCCATGGGCAGGTTTCCCAGACCCAGATTAAACCTTCCACTCCATGGGCAGGTTTCCCAGACCCAGATTAAACCTTCCACTCCATGGGCAGGTTTCTTAGACCCAGATTAAACCTTCCACTCCATGGGCTGGTTTCCCAGACCCAGATTAAACCTTCCACTCCATGGGCAGGTTTCTTAGACCCAGATTAAACCTTCCACTCCATGGGCTGGTTTCCCAGACCCAGATTAAACCTTCCACTCCATGGGGAGGTTTCTCAGACCCAGATTAAACCTTCCACTCCATGGGCAGGTTTCTCAGACCCAGATTAAACCTACTCCTCCTACGCATGCGCAAAAAATTATAGATTCTAGATTTCCTGTTTTATGTGGACTTTGCATTTGTTAGACTAAAATTAGTCCATTATCCAATCGGAGGAACAATCAAGAACATTGTTTATTCAGTATAGCAATGTGGAGAGATGTTGTCATGAATACTAACCATATTCTAAGCCTGTATGGTTTTCATGTGAGCTCTCTTAACCATGAGAGGGTAGATGAAAGATATCAATGGTTGCTCCTCCCTACAGGCTGCTGCTGTCTGGTAGCCAACAGCTGGCTGTGCTCTGCTTGGGGGATAGTGACAACTAGGACAGTCCAAATGGTACAGTATTATTCTCTGCCAGAAGCAAATCTATTGGGTGTATGATATATCTCATTACAGCAAAGTGATAACAACAGTACATCTTAATTACCCAGAATGTATTATAGAAGACACATTTACTCACACTCATACTCAACGTTGTACCAATGTGGCAACAGTTCCCCATACTATTCTATGTCTTCCTAGAATACCCTGCCTCTGTCTTCTTAGAATACCCTGCCTCTGTCTTCTTAGAATACCCTGCCTCTGTCTTCTTAGAATACCCTGCCTCTGTCTTTCTAGAATACCCTGCCTCTGTGTTCTTAGAATACCCTGCCTCTGTCTTTCTAGAATACCCTGCCTCTGTGTTCTTAGAATACCCTGCCTCTGTCTTCTTAGAATACCCTGCCTCTGTCTTTCTAGAATACCCTGCCTCTGTGTTCTTAGAATACCCTGCCTCTGTCTTTCTAGAATACCCTGCCTCTGTGTTCTTAGAATACCCTGCCTCTGTCTTCTTAGAATACCCTGCCTCTGTCTTTCTAGAATACCCTGCCTCTGTGTTCTTAGAATACCCTGCCTCTGTCTTTCTAGAATACCCTGCCTCTGTGTTCTTAGAATACCCTGCCTCTGTCTTCTTAGAATACCCTGCCTCTGTCTTTCTAGAATACCCTGCCTCTGTGTTCTTAGAATACCCTGCCTCTGTCTTTCTAGAATACCCTGCCTCTGTGTTCTTAGAATACCCTGCCTCTGTCTTCTTAGAATACCCTGCCTCTGTCTTTCTAGAATACCCTGCCTCTGTGTTCTTAGAATACCCTGCCTCTGTCTTTCTAGAATACCCTGCCTCTGTGTTCTTAGAATACCCTGCCTCTGTCTTTCTAGAATACCCTGCCTCTGTCTTCTTAGAATACCCTGCCTCTGTCTTTCTAGAATACCCTGCCTCTGTGTTCTTAGAATACCCTGCCTCTGTCTTTCTAGAATACCCTGCCTCTGTCTTCTTAGAATACCCTGCCTCTGTCTTTCTAGAATACCCTGCCTCTGTCTTCTTAGAATACCCTGCCTCTGTCTTTCTAGAATACCCTGCCTCTGTCTTCTTAGAATACCCTGCCTCTGTCTTCTTAGAATACCCTGCCTCTGTCTTCTTAGAATACCCTGCCTCTGTCTTTCTAGAATACCCTGCCTCTGTGTTCTTAGAATACCCTGCCTCTGTCTTTCTAGAATACCCTGCCTCTGTCTTTCTAGAATACCCTGCCTCTGTCTTTCTAGAATACCCTGCCTCTGTCTTCTTAGAATACCCTGCCTCTGTGTTCTTAGAATACCCTGCCTCTGTGTTCTTAGAATACCCTGCCTCTGTCTTCTTAGAATACCCTGCCTCTGTGTTCTTAGAATACCCTGCCTCTGTCTTCTTAGAATACCCTGCCTCTGTGTTCTTAGAATACCCTGCCTCTGTGTTCTTAGAATACCCTGCCTCTGTGTTCTTAGAATACCCTGCCTCTGTCTTTCTAGAATACCCTGCCTCTGTGTTCTTAGAATACCCTGCCTCTGTCTTTCTAGAATACCCTGCCTCTGTGTTCTTAGAATACCCTGCCTCTGTCTTCTTAGAATACCCTGCCTCTGTCTTTCTAGAATACCCTGCCTCTGTCTTCCTAGAATACCCTGCCTCTGTCTTTCTAGAATACCCTGCCTCTGTCTTCTTAGAATACCCTGCCTCTGTCTTCTTAGAATACCCTGCCTCTGTCTTTCTAGAATACCCTGCCTCTGTGTTCTTAGAATACCCTGCCTCTGTCTTTCTAGAATACCCTGCCTCTGTGTTCTTAGAATACCCTGCCTCTGTCTTTCTAGAATACCCTGCCTCTGTCTTCTTAGAATACCCTGCCTCTGTCTTCTTAGAATACCCTGCCTCTGTCTTTCTAGAATACCCTGCCTCTGTGTTCTTAGAATACCCTGCCTCTGTGTTCTTAGAATACCCTGCCTCTGTGTTCTTAGAATACCCTGCCTCTGTCTTTCTAGAATACCCTGCCTCTGTCTTTCTAGAATACCCTGCCTCTGTCTTTCTAGAATACCCTGCCTCTGTCTTCTTAGAATACCCTGCCTCTGTCTTTCTAGAATACCCTGCCTCTGTGTTCTTAGAATACCCTGCCTCTGTGTTCTTAGAATACCCTGCCTCTGTGTTCTTAGAATACCCTGCCTCTGTCTTTCTAGAATACCCTGCCTCTGTCTTCTTAGAATACCCTGCCTATGTCTTCTTAGAATACACTGTTCTGTCTTCCTAGAATACACTGTCCTCACTCTTTCTAGAATACACTGTCCTCTGTCTTCCTAGAATACACTGTCCTCTCTCTTCCTAGAATACACTGTCCTCTGTCTTCCTAGAATACACTGTCCTCTGTCTTCCTAGAATACACTGTCCTCTCTCTTCCTAGAATACACTGTCCTCTGTCTTCCTAGAATACACTGTCCTCTCTCTTCCTAGAATACACTGTCCTCTGTCTTCCTAGAATACACTGTCCTCTGTCTTCTTAGAATACACTGTCCTCTCTCTTTTTAGAATACACTGTCCTCTGTCTTCCTAGAATACACTGTCCTCTCTCTTCCTAGAATACACTGTCCTCTCTCTTCCTAGAATACACTGCCCTCTCTCTTTCTAGAATACACTGTAACTAACTCCCATTATATGTTGCATATTGCAGCATAGCAATTGCCAACTATATAATTGCCAAAATAATGGACAGACTTGAGTCAATTTGAGAAACAAAGTATATTGATAGCAGGTGCTTCCACGCAGGTGTGGTTCCTGAGTTAATCAATCAATTAACATCCCATCATGTATAAAAATGCTGGCTAGGCCATTATTTTGGTTACCATGGCTATGCCCCCATAGGATGACAATGCCCCCATGCACAGAGCACGAGTGATCACTAAATGGTTTGATGAGCATGAAAACGATGTAAACCATTTTCCATGGCCGTCTCAGTCACCAGAGCTCAATCCAATTGAACACTTGTGGGAGAGTCTGTAGCGGCACCTGAGACAGCGTTTTCCACCACAATAAACATAAACACCAAATTACGGAATTGCTTGTGGAAGAATGGTGTCGCATCCCTCCAATAGAGTTCCAGACACTATGCCAAGGTGCATTGAAGCTGTTCTGACTCGTAGTGGCCCAACTCCCTATTATGACCCTCTACAGTATGTCGGTGTTTCCTTTATTTTGGCAGTTACCCGTAGTGAGCCTATATGTCACGGACAGGATCTGAAACCTGGTCCTCCACATGAGATAGCAACATCTTGACCGTTAGACCAAGAGGAAATTATCTTTTGGGCCAAGGGCTGACACTGATTTTGAAGTCACAGGCAGGGCTACCTCATTACGAGACCATGAGCAACCATGTACCCGACTCATGTCCGCTACATATATATATATCCAATGGCTAAGCTGACAACATCAGCATGTCTATTCGTACAGATCAGCCTTCATCACGTTGTGAAGAAAATCCATGGTGGCCTTTACATCTCTTTTAACTATAAGGATGTTTTTTAAATTTACCTCCATTGTCCTCAAACACAAGTTGAATCTCCTGTGTTCCTCAATTTGCTACTCAATTCACGCACTGTGGTTGGAGAGCGAGATAGCAGCAGTGCTTTTCCCTTGGTCTTACATCTCCCAGGAAGTCTGCGGAATTCGTAGAAGCCGAACAGTGTAATTAGGTACTAATGTTACGTTGTTCCATGATCTAAATGTTGACAGGATTAAAAGTAACTAAATGCATTAATAAATTATGATGAATTAGAAAATAGTGATTGGGACCATCTATATTTGATTTAAACATTAAATAATTGATCATAATGAGACAATACAGCAGCTATGTTTCATATCCTTGTTAAAAGTGTGAGCTAATGGTTTGTTAAAGGCCCAGTGCAGTCAAAAACATGATTTTGCCGTGTTTTATATATATTTCCACACTATGAGGTTAGAAAAATACTGTGAAATTGTGAAAATTATGAGAATGCCCTTTTAGTGTGAGAGCAGTTTGAAAAGATCACCGGAAATTTAGACCTGTTTTGGTGGGATGGTGTTTCGGCCTACCTGGTGACATCAGCCGGTGTACCTTCCAAAAAAACAAAATGTAAAATCTACATGGCTAGCTGGCTAGCGAATTAGCCTGTTTGTCCCATTGACTTAGCATAGGTTTCAGTTAGCATGCTAATCGATTGGCATGCGCCACAGATATTTTAGAGAATTAAACATGACTAACTGAACACAGTATGTATTTATTAACGCATCATAATCAAATATTGTAGTGTGGAAACATTTAAAACGTGAATGGCCAACATTCTCACTCCAAAACAGGAGTTGATTTTCTCTCACTTGAGCTCAAAAACTGTTGTCATGTTTTACAAAATATTTTAGAATGGCAGACTGATCACATGACCAATATATGTGCTCTGATTGGACGATTCCTAAAAATGGCCCACTAGGTAGCCCTGCCCCATCAAAATTACACAGATCATTTAAAAAATGTATGACATTTTTTTTTTCAGCAACATTGCCCCAAATATTGCCAATGTATCATGGCCTAGGCGCAGTATCATAGAAGCATGTCACATTTCTCTGTCCCAATATTGGATATACGAGTTTATTGTCACAGTCTAATGCTTCAGAGGATTTTGTTCAGACCATTGTTGTAATCTGTCAAAGATTGAGGATAAATGATCCATTATTCCTTGTTTTTCCAAATCACTGTTCTTCACAGGGCTGTCAATAATGTGTCCTTTCCTCCTTCAAACACTATATCCCCACTGTAGATCAGTGGTAAGCCTGGATGGACTTAACGCTCTGTTCTCCTCATTCCATTCATTCTGTGCTTATTTGTAATGCATGTCATTGACCCCAGCTCATGTGTCTCCTATGCGTTCTTGAGCCTGATCTTCTCTCCTGATGCGTGGACATGTTGCTGATCTTTACTTTTGATGCATGCTCTTGATCCTGGTCCTTATCCCTGGAGTCTACGTTTGCCCCTTGTGTACGGCTGTTTGCAGAAAGGCTTCAGCTCAAACGCAAACCACATCATGTATAATGTAATGTAAACTGCTTTGGGGGGTGAGGGGTTGTCAGTCAACTTCTACTGCCATTTGGCACCAGCACACTAAGATGAAGAAGATATGGGAATAGTTAAGTTTATTAATTTAACTATTTTACAAAACAAGCACAAATAAAACTTGAAAAAGCCATACATTCATATGAGTAAAATCATTGAGGATAACACGCAATAAAGTCTGAGACTAATTTCCATTGTGGTCCTTTTAAGCAGCTAGTCATTATAGTATACTGCTTTATCAGCTAGCCATTATAGTATACTGCTTTATCAGCTAGCCATTATAGTATAGTGCTTTATCAGCTAGCCATTATAGTATACTGCTTTATCAGCTAGCTAATATAGTATACTGCTTTATCAGCTAGCCATTATAGTATACTTATAGTATTTTATTTTTCTACGGCTGGCCATGCTTTCCACCTGGCTACCCCTACCCCAGTCAACAGCACTGCACCCCCCACAGCAACTCGCCCAGCCTTCCCCATTTCTCCTTCTCCCAAATCCAGTCAGCTGATGTTCTGAAAGAGCTGCAAAATCTGGACCCCAACAAATCAGCCGGGCTAGACAATCGGGACCTTCTCTTTCTAAAATTATCTGCCGAAATTGTTGCCACCCCTATTACTAGCCTGTTCAACCTCTCTTTCGTGTCATCTGAGACCTCTTCAAAGGGGGGGACACTCTTGACCCAAACTGCTACAGACCTATATCTATCCTACCCTGCCTTTCTAAGGTCTTCGAAAGCCAAGTCAACAAACAGATTACCGATAATTTTGAATCCCACCATACCTTCTCCGCTATGTAATCTGGTTTCAGAATTGGTCATGGGTGCACCTCAGCCACGCTCAAGGTCCTAAACGATATCTTAACCGCCATCGATAAGAAACAATACTGTGCAGCCGTATTCATTGACCTGGCCAAGGCTTTCGACTCTGTCAATCACCACATCCTCATCGGCAGATTCGACAGCCTTGGTTTCTCAAATGATTGCCTCGCCTGGTTCACCAACTACTTCTCTGATAGAGTTCAGTGTGTTAAATCGGAGAGTCTGTTGTCTGGGCCTCTGGCATTCTCTATGGGGGTGCCACAGGGTTCAATTCTTGGACCGATTCTCTTCTCTGTATACATCAATGATGTCGCTCTTGCTGCTGGTGAGTCTCTGATCCACCTCTACGTAGATGACACCATTCTGTATACTTCTGGCCCTTCTTTGGACACTGTATTAACAACCCTCCAGGCGAGCTTCAATGCCATACAACTCTCCTTCCGTGGCCTCCAATTGCTCTTAAATACAAGTAAAACTAAATGCATGCTCTTCAACCGATCGCTGCCTGCACCTGCCCGCCTGTCCATCATCACTACTCTGGACGGCTCTGACTTAGAATATGTGGACATCTACAAATACCTAGGTGTCTGGTTAGACTGTAAACTCTCCTTCCAGACTCACATCAAACATCTCCAATCCAAAGTTAAATCTGGAATTGGCTTCCTATTTTGCAACAAAGCATCCTTCACTCATGCTGCCAAACATACCCTTGTAAAACTGACTATCCTACCAATCCTCGGCTTCGGCGATGTCATTGACAAAATAGCCTCCAATACCCTACTCAATAAATTGGATGCAGTCTATCACAGTGCCATCCGTTTTGTCACCAAAGCCCCATATACTATAGTATACTGCCGGTCGGTGCCGGGTTGGTTCCTCTGGGGGTTGAGGCAGCAGGCAGGGCACTCTGGCGTCACCCCGGCACCATTCTCACCCAGAGCCCTCTGTTGCACACATGTTTTTGTTTATTACATTTCCTGAGTTTTCCCCGCATTCCCAGCATAAGGCGCTCGTCGAATCAGGCGCGGCTGGGAATTGTATAGACAGGTCATTCGCCCATAGTTTAGGGACCCCCATTGTTCCAGTGGCTGTGCCCTTCCCTGTTCACGCCTTAGACAGTTGACAATTAGGGTCAGGGTTGATTAGGGAGGCCACCGCTCCTCTGGGCATGGTGACGCAGGGGGGGTCACAAGAAGAGAATCGGTCTCTTCCTCACTGACTCTCCTGCATTTCCAGTGGTGCTAGACCTACCCTGGTTAGCCTGTCATGACCCCAGCTATGGAAACACATGTCTCCAAATCCCTGCGTCAGGGGTACATTCGGTGCTCTACTTCACCCGCCTCCTCGAGTTTCTTTTTGTGAAGAAGAAGGAGGGAGGTCTGCCGTGTATTGACTATCGAGGCCTAAACCAGATCACTGTGAGGTACAGTTACCAGCTACCTCTCATAGCCACAGCAATTGAGTCAATGCACGGGGCGCGCTTCTTTACCAATCTAGATCTCAGGAGCGCTTACAACCTGGTGCGTATCCGGGAGGGAGACGAGTGGAAGATGGCGTTCAGTACTACCTCGGGGCATTATGAGTACCTCGTCATGCCGTACGGGTTGATGAATGCTCCATCAGTCTTCCAAGCCTTTGTAGACAAGATTTTCAGGAGACCTGCACGGGCAGGGTGTAGTGGTGTATATATGGCGGCTCCCATTACCTCACTGCAAACTGGTACGTTTGCAGTGGTCGGCTGAGGCGGACAGGGCTTTTGGTCACCTGAGGGCTCTGTTTACCTCGGCTCCCATGCTGGCCCATCCGGATCCCTCTTTGGCGTTCATATTGGAGGTGGATGCGTCCGAGGCTGGGGTAGGAGCCTTGCTCTCTCAGCGCTCGGGCACGCAACCGAAACTATGACGTGGGGGACCGGGAGCTGTTGGCTATCGTCAAGGCTTTGAAGGCGTGGAGACATTGGCTTGAGAGGGCTAAACACCCTTTTCTCATCTGGATTGACCACCGCAATCTGGAGTACATCCGGGCAGCGAGGATTCTGAACCCTCGCCAGGCAAGGTGGGCCATGTTTTTCACCCGTTTTGTTTTCATTCTTTCTTACAGAACAGGTTCCCAGAACGTGAAGGCAGACGCACTGTCCCGGCTGTATGACACAGAGGAGCGGCCCAGGGATCCCACCCCATACTCCCGGCCTCCTGCCTGGTGGCCCCGGTAGTGTGGGAGCTGGACACGGACATTGAGCAGGCAACAAAAAACAACATACATTTAATTACCGCACACTTGAATATTTAATTAAATTGTTAAATGTGGGAATTTCAAAATAATACTTCAATAGATTGAACTGGCTTCTTACTAAGGAGCTGCTGCCATTCCTTCAAGACTGTTTTGGACATCGATGATCTCTTGAACCACACGACCACTGCTCTGATTCAATGGAAGTAATTTAGTAGATTTTCTGCGCTGCCAGATTCAGTGTGCGCAAAGCATCCTATTTTTAGGATTGTGCAGCCTCTTGATGGCAACATTCATATTGCCAGCATTATCAATAGTCACAGCTACAATCTAGCCCTGGTGTAGAGGTCCTTCTGTTTTACACTGTCCTGGTGTAGAGGTCCTTCTGTTTTACACTGTCCTGGTGTAGAGGTCCTTCTGTTTTACACTGCCCTGGTGTAGAGGTCCTTCTGTTTTACACTGCCCTGGTGTGGAGGTCCTTCTGTTTTACACTGCCCTGGTGTGGAGGACCTTCTGTTTTACACTGCCCTGGTGTGGAGGTCCTTCTGTTTTACACTGCCCTGGTGTGGAGGACCTTCTGTTTTACACTGCCCTGGTGTGGAGGTCCTTCTGTTTTACACTGCCCTGGTGTGGAGGACCTTCTGTTTTACACTGCCCTGGTGTGGAGGTCCTTCTGTTTTACACTGTCCTGGTGTGGAGGTCCTTCTGTTTTACACTGTCCTGGTGTGGAGGTCCTTCTGTTTTACACTGCCCTGGTGTGGAGGTCCTTCTGTTTTACACTGCCCTGGTGTAGAGGTCCTTCTGTTTTAAACTGCCCTGGTGTGGAGGTCCTTCTGTTTTACACTGTCCTGGTGTGGAGGACCTTCTGTTTTACACTGTCCTGGTGTGGAGGATCTTCTGTTTTACACTGTCCTGGTGTGGAGGACCTTCTGTTGTACACTGCCCTGGTGTGGAGGTCCTTCTGTTTTACACTGTCCTGGTGTGGATGACCTTCTGTTTTACACTGTCCTGGTGTGGATGACCTTCTGTTTTACACTGTCCTGGTGTGGAGGTCCTTCTGTTTTACACTGTCCTGGTGTGAGGACCTTCTGTTTTACACTGTCCTGGTGTGGAGGACCTTCTGTTTTACACTGTCCTGGTGTGGAGGTCCTTCTGTTTTACACTGTCCTGGTGTGGAGGTCCTTCTGTTTTACACTGTCCTGGTGTGAGGACCTTCTGTTTTACACTGTCCTGGTGTGGAGGACCTTCTGTTGTACACTGCCCTGGTGTGGAGGTCCTTCTGTTTTACACTGTCCTGGTGTGGATGACCTTCTGTTTTACACTGTCCTGGTGTGGATGACCTTCTGTTTTACACTGTCCTGGTGTAGAGATCCTTCTGTTTTACACTGTCCTGGTGTGGAGGACCTTCTGTTTTACACTGTCCTGGTGTGGAGGTCCTTCTGTTTTACACTGTCCTGGCTTGTGTAGTGTACTGTAACAGTGAGATAGTGGTCTGACAGTGATGATGTCTGATGTGATGGCCAGCTTTGGCCCGTCCTTCAGCTCAATGATCACATTGCTCTTTTCTACACCACACCAGGTAGGAATGAATGTGTCACTGAGGTAACTCCTGGAGGGAGTGGTATATTTGGGGTTGAGTGCCTTGCTCACTCCTCTACAGTAAACATTTTTGTTCATGTGTTGAATTATCATTATTGAATTATTGTGTTGTTGTGTATTGTATTGTGGAGTGATGAGACTAACATTCAGTCCTTTTATATAAAAAATTATTACTACTCATTATATACTGACAGACTGTTACCTAAAGCCCTTGGACTCCACTGTTGCAAAGCGGTGTAGGCCTTTCACTATAAACTTGGTCACGGCCAGGTGGCACTCATTCACCCTCTCCTCAGACATCCTCCCACCAGCTGCCAGCGTGAAGGGGCTTTGGGCTCGTCTTTGGCTTGGACCAGTGGTATTAGAGGGAAGAGTGGGTTGGGTCATTGTAGATGAAACTTCTGAATTTCTGAACGCACCCGTTGCTAAACAATCAGCTGGCTAATGGTTCTGTTTGATCATGAACCCCTTGTTCACATAATCTAGTTAACTCTGTGTGTGTGTGGGCTCTAGGCTGCTAGCATACATAGCTAACAGAGATCAGACAACGAGAGATGAACTACGAGCTGCCGGTACATGATGCACTTTCCATAGATGTTTGGACAGACTGCTCGTGTTTTCCGCCCTTACAAGCAAAATGTCTTGTTTGCACTTGTGGTAACGAGCATCGTCAGCACCGACTCTGGTGATGTGTAACCACGCTTTTGAACGTTTAGTTCTCTCCGCCATCGTCACTAATTAAGAGCAGGGTCTTTCACATACTTTTTCCACCCTTCACTGTGAATGTTTACACGTTTTGTTCAATAAAGACATGAAAACTGATAATTGTTTGTGTTTTACTAGTTTAAGAACTCTTGTGTGTATCTATTGTTGTGACTTAGATGAATGAAGGTCAGATCAAATTTTATGACAATTTTATGCAGAAATCAAGGTAATTCCAAAGGGTTCACATACTTTTTCTTGCCACTGTATGTATGTGTGTGTGTGTGTGTGTGTGTGTGTGTGTGTGTGTGTGTGTGTATGCGTGCGTGCGTGCGTGCTGTAGCGTGTGGGAGACACAGGCTCCGTGCCAGAGAGATCTCTCTTCTTGATTGGGAATAGCGAAAATGTATCATAGACGAACGTCTTCATCTTATTGCAAATTAGAAACGGTTGGTGAGATAAAATGTACAGGATAACGTTTATGTAGCAATAATAAATAGGAAATATATTTTCTGAATTTCTCCAGTACCGAAGGAGAACCGATAACGTCGGAGCTTATCGAAACTACGGTCTTTCATAATTTAGCCCCAGGGCCCGTTTAATACCGGGTTTCGGTACCTATCCCTAATCAGCCAGCTATTATAGTATACTGCTTTTTAAGTGGCTTATCTGATGGCATGATACTATATGAGAGCCCAGGTTGGGTTCATAGACAGACACACCTACACCACCCGATGTCACAGGAAGGCCATAAAGATCATCAAGGACAACAACCACCTGAGCCACTGCCTGTTCACCCCGCTATCATCCAGAAGGCGAGGTCAGTACAGGTGCATCAAAGCTGGGACCGAGAGACTGAAACACAGCTTCTATCTCAAGGCCATCAGACTGTTAAACAGCCACCACTAACATTGAGTGGCTGTTGCCAACATACTGACTCAACTCCAGCCACTTTAATAATGGGTATTGATGGAAATTAATGTCAAATATATCACTAGCCACTTTAAACAATGCTACTTAATATAATGTTTACATACCCTACATTATTCATCTCATATGTATATGTATATACTGTACTCTATATCATCTACTGCATCTTTATGTAATACATGTATCACTAGCCACTTTGTTTACATACCCTACATTACTCATCTCATATGTATATACTGTACTCGATACCATCTACTGTATCTTGCCTATGCCGTTCTGTACCATCACTCATTCATATATCTTTATGTACATATTCTTTATCCCTTTACACTTGTGTGTATAAGGTAGTAGCTTTGGAATTGTTAGGTTAGATTACTCGTTGGTTATTACTGCATTGTCGGAACTAGAAGCACAAGCATTTCGCTACACTCGCATTAACATCTGCTAACGATGTGTATGTGACAAATACATTTGATTTGATTTAGTTCATGACAGGTTGGGTACATAGACAGACACTGTGGTTCATGACAGGTTGGGTACATAGACAGACACTGTGGTTTATGACAGGTTGGGTACATAGACAGACACTGTGGTTTATGACAGGTTGGGTACATAGACAGACACTGTGGTTTATGACAGGTTGGGTACATAGACAGACACTGTGGTTTATGACAGGTTGGGTACATAGACAGACACTGGTTTATGACAGGTTGGGTACATAGACAGACACTGTGGTTTATGACAGGTTGGGTACATAGACACTGTGGTTTATGACAGGTTGGGTACATAGACACTGTGGTTTATGACAGGTTGGGTACATAGACAGACACTGTGGTTTATGACAGGTTGGGTACATAGACACTGTGGTTTATGACAGGTTGGGTACATAGACACTGTGGTTTATGACAGGTTGGGTACATAGACACTGTGGTTTATGACAGGTTGGGTACATAGACACTGTGGTTTATGACAGGTTGGGTACATAGACAGACACTGTGGTTCATGACAGGTTGGGTACATAGACACTGTGGTTTATAACAGGTTGGGTACATAGACAGACACTGTGGTTCATGACAGGTTGGGTACATAGACAGACACTGTGGTTTATAACAGGTTGGGTACATAGACACTGTGGTTTATAACAGGTTGGGTACATAGACAGACACTGTGGTTCATGACAGGTTGGGTACATAGACAGACACTGTGGTTTATAACAGGTTGGGTACATAGACAGACACTGTGGTTCATGACAGGTTGGGTACATAGACACTGTGGTTTATAACAGGTTGGGTACATAGACACTGTGGTTTATGACAGGTTGGGTACATAGACAGACACTGTGGTTTATGACAGGTTGGGTACATAGACACTGTGGTTTATAACAGGTTGGGTACATAGACACTGTGGTTTATGACAGGTTGGGTACATAGACAGACACTGTGGTTCATGACAGGTTGGGTACATAGACAGACACTGTGGTTTATGACAGGTTGGGTACATAGACAGACACTGTGGTTTATGACAGGTTGGGTACATAGACAGACACTGTGGTTCATGACAGGTTGGGTACATAGACAGCCACTGTGGTTTATGACAGGTTGGGTACATAGACACTGTGGTTTATGACAGGTTGGGTACATAGACAGACACGGTGGTTTATGACAGGTTGGGTTCATAGACTCTTGCCTAAGGTTCCATGTGATGTTTGATAACTAGTGTCAAGATCAGGATGAGGCCCTTTACAGAACACAGTAGATTGGTGGGAAGACTAACGCACCCATTGGTGGGTTGACTGGCCCATCAATCCCACTACCAACAGTGACTTAACTGTTTACCAAACAATCTTCAATCCAAGCACTCCGTGTCAAATCCAGGCCCTGCTTGGCTTCAATTGTCAGCTAGCAGAAGGGTGCCCTGCAGGGCAGTTGATTGGCCGCTAGCAGAAGGGTGCCCTGCAGGGCAGTTGATTGGCCACTAGCCTAACTATAGATACCGTTAGCGGCGGTGCTATTAGCTGCTGGCAGTAAGAGGTTGCTGAAGCTGCAGTGGGTATTTGGAATGCGGGGCACCAGTCTTTCATTTAATGAATTCAGTTAATTATCCCAACGACCACTGCCAAATAAATGTAATCAAATATCAGGGGACCTGGGCAGACCAGGGGTTGCGAATAGCACTAACCCTCATCCCCAATCAGGCCCAATTAAACAGGAAATTGAATCTTTTCAACTGTAATGGGCCATTCCCGCCCCAAAAGGTGGTTCTCTGCCATCTGAGAAAGAAGCATAAATGAATAAGTCTATTTGCATGAGGGGACATTTCTAAAAAGCCAGCGTCACTCTGAAGTGTGGAATAAGGTCATGTGTCACTTTTTTTCCCCCCCCCCAACCGTAGGAGGAGCAGGGCATCAAAGTTGTTGTGACATTAGTCACTATTTCCCCAGACATTCACTCTGCTTGAATGGAAAAAGAGATCATTAGAGGTTTTCAGTCTGCTTGAGATGCCATATAAGTAAATTATAATTTATTTATCCACATGTGGTGGCTTTCAGAAGCGAATTAATTTGGATACAAACAAATGCTATTCAGTTTCACGAGTGGTAATTCCTCTGTAAACAACCATTGTTTTCTCACTAACTGGAAATGTATTAAACAATTATCTTATCTATGTTGTTTTACCCTGAACCCATTAGTAGTTTCCACAAAGTGTCATGTGTTTATTGTCACGTACACTAGTACAGTGAAAGGCCTTTCTTGCTCTTTCTCAGCCACGCAGTAGTACTATACAACATTACATAGGAGACAAGTAGAGTAAAAACACATGAGAAATAAGAAGAACAGCAGAGAGTAAGTAAGCTACAGTGCCTTGCGAAAGTATTCGGCCCCCTTGAACTTTGCGACCTTTTGCCACATTTCAGGCTTCAAACATAAAGATATAAAACTGTATTTTTTTGTGAAGAATCAACAACAAGTGGGACACAATCATGAAGTGGAACAACATTTATTGGATATTTCAAACTTTTTTAACAAATCAAAAACTGAAAAATTGGGCGTGCAAAATTATTCAGCCCCTTTACTTTCAGTGCAGCAAACTCTCTCCAGAAGTTCAGTGAGGATCTCTGAATGATCCAATGTTGACCTAAATGACTAATGATGATAAATACAATCCACCTGTGTGTAATCAAGTCTCCGTATAAATGCACCTGCACTGTGATAGTCTCAGAGGTCCGTTAAAAGCGCAGAGAGCATCATGAAGATCAAGGAACACACCAGGCAGGTCCGAGATACTGTTGTGAAGAAGTTTAAAGCCGGATTTGGATACAAAAAGATTTCCCAAGCTTTAAACATCCCAAGGAGCACTGTGCAAGCGATAATATTGAAATGGAAGGAGTATCAGACCACTGCAAATCTACCAAGACCTGGCCGTCCCTCTAAACTTTCAGCTCATACAAGGAGAAGACTGATCAGAGATGCAGCCAAGAGGCCCATGATCACTCTGGATGAACTGCAGAGATCTACAGCTGAGGTGGGAGACTCTGTCCATAGGACAACAATCAGTCGTATATTGCACAAATCTGGCCTTTATGGAAGAGTGGCAAGAAGAAAGCCATTTCTTAAAGATATCCATAAAAAGTGTTGTTTAAAGTTTGCCACAAGCCACGTGGGAGACACACCAAACATGTGGAAGAAGGTGCTCTGGTCAGATGAAACCAAAATTGAACTTTTTGGCAACAATGCAAAACGTTATGTTTGGCGTAAAAGCAACACAGCTGAACACACCATCCCCACTGTCAAACATGGTGGTGGCAGCTTCATGGTTTGGGCCTGCTTTTCTTCAGCAGGGACAGGGAAGATGGTTAAAATTGATGGGAAGATGGATGGAGCCAAATACAGAACCATTCTGGAAGAAAACCTGCTGGAGTCTGCAAAAGACCTGAGACTGGGACGGAGATTTGTCTTCCAACAAGACAATGATCCAAAACATAAAGCTAAATCTACAATGGAATGGTTCAAAAATAAACATATCCAGGTGTTAGAATGGCCAAGTCAAAGTCCAGACCTGAATCCAATCGAGAATCTGTGGAAAGAACTGAAAACTGCTGTTCACAAATGCTCTACATCCAACCTCACTGAGCTCGAGCTGTTTTGCAAGGAGGAATGGGAAAAAAATTCTGTCTCTCGATGTGCAAAAGTGATAGAGACACACCCCAAGCGACTTACAGCTGTAATCGTAGCAAAAGGTGGCGCTACAAAGTATTAACTTAAGGGGGCTGAATAATTTTGCACTGCCAATTTTTCAGTTTTTGATTTGTTAAGAAAGTTTGAAATATCCAATAAATGTCGTTCCACTTCATGATTGTGTCCCACTTGTTGTTGATTCTTCACAAAAAAATACAGTTTTATATCTTTATGTTTGAAGCCTGAAATGTGGCAAAAGGTCGCAAAGTTCAAGGGGGGCGAATACTTTCGCAAGGCACTGTACATACAGGGAAAGTTCCAGGGTCAGTAGCTACATACAGGGTCAGTTCCAGGGTCAGTAGCTACATACAGGGACAGTTCCAGGGTCAGTAGTTATATACAGGGTCAGTAGCTATATACAGGGTCAGTTCCAGGATCAGTAGCTATATATATATACAGGGACAGTTCCAGGGTCAGTAGTTATATGCAGGGTCAGTTCCAGGGTCAGTAGCTATATACAGGGACAGTTCTAGGGTCAGTAGCTACATACAGGGTCAGTTCCAGGGTCAGTAGCTATATATATACAGGGACAGTTCCAGGGTCAGTAGCTATATACAGGGACAGTTCCAGGGCAGTAGCTATATACAGGGACAGTTCCAGGGTCAGTAGCTATATACAGGGTCAGTTCCAGGGTCCGTAGATATATACAGGGACAGTTCCAGGGTCAGTAGCTATATACAAGGTCAGTTCCAGGGTCAGTAGATTGTAAATAGACATCAGAGGTGAGAATTTGACCATTAAGCAGTTCTCTTTCTTCGTACCAGTTATCATAACATTCACATTTGGAAGCAGAGCTGCTCATTCCAACAGAATGCAGTGTGTGGCACGTCGGTGTGGGCCTGAAGAATGGCAATGATGAATTAATCCCATCACTGTCATTGTGGGAAGCCGGTTGGTCGCTGGGAAGCTGTGATGTACAGTAGCTCTCTCTCTCTGGAGTCTACACAGTGCTCAGTATGCTCTTGTAGGCCTAACAGCAGAATGTGCTGTAGGTCCACATCTGCGTCATGCAAGGAGAGATAGTGAAGAATGGATATGAGTTACTAACGATGTCATTAGGTAACAAGTGTTACCATTCAACGTGAAAGACAATTAGCATAACGCCATAGAAACATTGAAAACGTCAAATGTAAATGTGTATAATGTATGTATGCATGACTGTAATTCTCTTTGGTTAAAAGCGTCTGCTAAATAAATTATAAGAATTCATTTGACTACCATCACTAAACACAAATGATAGTACCCTGGCATTATGTGGCTGAGTGTTGATAGTACCCTGGCATTATGTGGCTGAGTGATGATAGTACCCTGGCATTATGTGGCTGAGTGATGATAGTACCCTGGCGTTATGTGGCTGAGTGATGATAGTATCCTGGCATTATGTGGCTGAGTGATGATAGTATCCTGGCATTATGTGGCTGAGTGATAATAGTACCCTGGCATTATGTGGCTGAGTGATGATAGTACCCTGGCATTATGTGGCTGAGTGATGATAGTACCCTGGCATTATGTGGCTGAGTGATGATAGTATCCTGGCATTATGTGGCTGAGTGATGATAGTATCCTGGCATTATGTGGCTGAGTGATGATAGTATCCTGGCATTATGTGGCTGAGTGATGATAGTACCCAGGCATTATGTGGCTGAGGGATGATAGTACCCTGGCATTATGTGGCTGAGTGATGATAGTACCCTGGCATTATGTGGCTGAGTGATGATAGTACCCTGGCATTATGTGGCTGAGTGATGATAGTACCCTGGCATTATGTGGCTGAGTGATGATAGTACCCTGGCATTATGTGGCTGAGTGATGATAGTACCCTGGCATTATGTGGCTGAGTGTTGATAGTACCCTGGCATTATGTGGCTGAGTGATGATAGTACCCTGGCATTATGTGGCTGAGTGATGATAGTACCCTGGCATCATGTGTCTGAGTGATGATAGTACCCTGGCATTATGTGGCTGAGTGATGATAGTACCCTGGCATTATGTGGCTGAGTGATGATAGTACCCTGGCATTATGTGGCTGAGTGTTGATAGTACCCTGGCATTATGTGGCTGAGTGATGATAGTACCCTGGCATTATGTGGCTGAGTGATGATAGTACCCTGGCATCATGTGTCTGAGTGATGATAGTACCCTGGCATTATGTGGCTGAGTGATGATAGTACCCTGGCATTATGTGGCTGAGTAATGATAGTACCCTGGCATTATGTGGCTGAGTGATGATAGTACCCTGGCATTATGTGGCTGAGTGATGATAGTACCCTGGCATTATGTGGCTGAGTGATGATAGTACCCTGGCATTATGTGGCTGAGTGTTGATAGTACCCTGGCATTATGTGGCTGAGTGATGATAGTACCTTGGCATCATGTGTCTGAGTGATGATAGTACCCTGGCATTATGTGGCTGAGTGATGATAGTACCCTGGCATTATGTGGCTGAGTGATGATAGTATCCTGGCATTATGTGGCTGAGTGATGATAGTATCCTGACATTATGTGGCTGAGTGATGATAGTACCCTGGCATTATGTGGCTGAGTGATGATAGTACCCTGGCATTATGTGGCTGAGTGATGATAGTACCCTGGCATTATGTGGCTGAGTGATGATAGTACCCTGGCATTATGTGGCTGAGTGATGATAGTACCCTGGCATTATGTGGCTGAGTGATGATAGTACCCTGGCATTATGTGTCTGAGTGATGATAGTACCCTGGCATTATGTGGCTGAGTGATGATAGTACCCTGGCATTATGTGGCTGAGTGATGACAGTATCCTGGCATTATGTGGCTGAGTGATGATAGTATCCTGACATTATGTGGCTGAGTGATGATAGTACCCTGGCATTATGTGGCTGAGTGATGATAGTACCCTGGCATTATGTGGCTGAGTGATGATAGTACCCTGGCATTATGTGGCTGAGTGATGATAGTACCCTGGCATTATGTGGCTGAGTGATGATAGTACCCTGGCATTATGTGGCTGAGTGATGATAGTACCCTGGCATTATGTGGCTGAGTGATGATAGTACCCTGGCATTATGTGGCTGAGTGATGATAGTACCCTGCCATTATGTGGCTGAGTGATGATAGTACCCTGGCATTATGTGGCTGAGTGATGATAGTATCCTGGCATTATGTGGCTGAGTGATGATAGTACCCAGGCATTATGTGGCTGAGTGATGATAGTACCCTGGCATTATGTGGCTGAGTGATGATAGTACCCTGGCATTATGTGGCTGAGTGATGATAGTACCCTGGCATTATGTGGCTGAGTGATGATAGTACCCTGGCATTATGTGGCTGAGTGATGATAGTACCCTGGCATTATGTGGCTGAGTGTTGATAGTACCCTGGCATTATGTGGCTGAGTGATGATAGTACCCTGGCATTATGTGTCTGAGTGATGATAGTACCCTGGCATTATGTGGCTGAGTGATGATAGTACCCTGGCATTATGTGGCTGAGTGATGATAGTACCCTGGCATTATGTGGCTGAGTGATGATAGTACCCTGGCATTATGTGGCTGAGTGATGATAGTACCCTGGCATTATGTGGCTGAGTGATGATAGTACCCTGGCATCATGTGTCTGAGTGATGATAGTACCCTGGCATTATGTGGCTGAGTGATGATAGTACCCTGGCATTATGTGGCTGAGTAATGATAGTACCCTGGCATTATGTGGCTGAGTGATGATAGTACCCTGGCATTATGTGGCTGAGTGATGATAGTACCCTGGCATTATGTGGCTGAGTGATGATAGTACCCTGGCATTATGTGGCTGAGTGTTGATAGTACCCTGGCATTATGTGGCTGAGTGATGATAGTACCTTGGCATCATGTGTCTGAGTGATGATAGTACCCTGGCATTATGTGGCTGAGTGATGATAGTACCCTGGCATTATGTGGCTGAGTGATGATAGTATCCTGGCATTATGTGGCTGAGTGATGATAGTATCCTGACATTATGTGGCTGAGTGATGATAGTACCCTGGCATTATGTGGCTGAGTGATGATAGTACCCTGGCATTATGTGGCTGAGTGATGATAGTACCCTGGCATTATGTGGCTGAGTGATGATAGTACCCTGGCATTATGTGGCTGAGTGATGATAGTACCCTGGCATTATGTGGCTGAGTGATGATAGTACCCTGGCATTATGTGTCTGAGTGATGATAGTACCCTGGCATTATGTGGCTGAGTGATGATAGTACCCTGGCATTATGTGGCTGAGTGATGACAGTATCCTGGCATTATGTGGCTGAGTGATGATAGTATCCTGACATTATGTGGCTGAGTGATGATAGTACCCTGGCATTATGTGGCTGAGTGATGATAGTACCCTGGCATTATGTGGCTGAGTGATGATAGTACCCTGGCATTATGTGGCTGAGTGATGATAGTACCCTGGCATTATGTGGCTGAGTGATGATAGTATCCTGGCATTATGTGGCTGAGTGATGATAGTATCCTGGCATTATGTGGCTGAGTGATGATAGTATCCTGGCATTATGTGGCTGAGTGATGATAGTACCCAGGCATTATGTGGCTGAGGGATGATAGTACCCTGGCATTATGTGGCTGAGTGATGATAGTACCCTGGCATTATGTGGCTGAGTGATGATAGTACCCTGGCATTATGTGGCTGAGTGATGATAGTACCCTGGCATTATGTGGCTGAGTGATGATAGTACCCTGGCATTATGTGGCTGAGTGATGATAGTACCCTGGCATTATGTGGCTGAGTGTTGATAGTACCCTGGCATTATGTGGCTGAGTGATGATAGTACCCTGGCATTATGTGGCTGAGTGATGATAGTACCCTGGCATCATGTGTCTGAGTGATGATAGTACCCTGGCATTATGTGGCTGAGTGATGATAGTACCCTGGCATTATGTGGCTGAGTGATGATAGTACCCTGGCATTATGTGGCTGAGTGTTGATAGTACCCTGGCATTATGTGGCTGAGTGATGATAGTACCCTGGCATTATGTGGCTGAGTGATGATAGTACCTTGGCATCATGTGTCTGAGTGATGATAGTACCCTGGCATTATGTGGCTGAGTGATGATAGTACCCTGGCATTATGTGGCTGAGTAATGATAGTACCCTGGCATTATGTGGCTGAGTGATGATAGTACCCTGGCATTATGTGGCTGAGTGATGATAGTACCCTGGCATTATGTGGCTGAGTGATGATAGTACCCTGGCATTATGTGGCTGAGTGTTGATAGTACCCTGGCATTATGTGGCTGAGTGATGATAGTACCTTGGCATCATGTGTCTGAGTGATGATAGTACCCTGGCATTATGTGGCTGAGTGATGATAGTACCCTGGCATTATGTGGCTGAGTGATGATAGTATCCTGGCATTATGTGGCTGAGTGATGATAGTATCCTGACATTATGTGGCTGAGTGATGATAGTACCCTGGCATTATGTGGCTGAGTGATGATAGTACCCTGGCATTATGTGGCTGAGTGATGATAGTACCCTGGCATTATGTGGCTGAGTGATGATAGTACCCTGGCATTATGTGGCTGAGTGATGATAGTACCCTGGCATTATGTGGCTGAGTGATGATAGTACCCTGGCATTATGTGTCTGAGTGATGATAGTACCCTGGCATTATGTGGCTGAGTGATGATAGTACCCTGGCATTATGTGGCTGAGTGATGACAGTATCCTGGCATTATGTGGCTGAGTGATGATAGTATCCTGACATTATGTGGCTGAGTGATGATAGTACCCTGGCATTATGTGGCTGAGTGATGATAGTACCCTGGCATTATGTGGCTGAGTGATGATAGTACCCTGGCATTATGTGGCTGAGTGATGATAGTACCCTGGCATTATGTGGCTGAGTGATGATAGTACCCTGGCATTATGTGGCTGAGTGATGATAGTACCCTGGCATTATGTGGCTGAGTGATGATAGTACCCTGGCATTATGTGGCTGAGTGATGATAGTACCCTGCCATTATGTGGCTGAGTGATGATAGTACCCTGGCATTATGTGGCTGAGTGATGATAGTATCCTGGCATTATGTGGCTGAGTGATGATAGTACCCAGGCATTATGTGGCTGAGTGATGATAGTACCCTGGCATTATGTGGCTGAGTGATGATAGTACCCTGGCATTATGTGGCTGAGTGATGATAGTACCCTGGCATTATGTGGCTGAGTGATGATAGTACCCTGGCATTATGTGGCTGAGTGATGATAGTACCCTGGCATTATGTGGCTGAGTGTTGATAGTACCCTGGCATTATGTGGCTGAGTGATGATAGTACCCTGGCATTATGTGTCTGAGTGATGATAGTACCCTGGCATTATGTGGCTGAGTGATGATAGTACCCTGGCATTATGTGGCTGAGTGATGATAGTACCCTGGCATTATGTGGCTGAGTGATGATAGAACCCTGGCATTATGTGACTGAGTAATGATAGTACCCTGGCATTATGTGGCTGAGTGATGATAGTACCCTGGCATCATGTGTCTGAGTGATGATAGTACCCTGGCATTATGTGGCTGAGTGATGATAGTACCCTGGCATTATGTGGCTGAGTGATGATAGTACCCTGGCATTATGTGGCTGAGTGATGATAGTACCCTGGCATTATGTGGCTGAGTGATGATAGTACCCTGGCATTATGTGGCTGAGTGATGATAGTACCCTGGCATTATGTGGCTGAGTGTTGATAGTACCCTGGCATTATGTGGCTGAGTGATGATAGTACCTTGGCATCATGTGTCTGAGTGATGATAGTACCCTGGCATTATGTGGCTGAGTGATGATAGTACCCTGGCATTATGTGGCTGAGTGATGATAGTATCCTGGCATTATGTGGCTGAGTGATGATAGTATCCTGACATTATGTGGCTGAGTGATGATAGTACCCTGGCATTATGTGGCTGAGTGATGATAGTACCCTGGCATTATGTGGCTGAGTGATGATAGTACCCTGGCATTATGTGGCTGAGTGATGATAGTATCCTGGCATTATGTGGCTGAGTGATGATAGTATCCTGGCATTATGTGGCTGAGTGATGATAGTATCCTGGCATTATGTGGCTGAGTGATGATAGTATCCTGGCATTATGTGGCTGAGTGATAATAGTACCCTGGCATTATGTGGCTGAGTGATGATAGTACCCTGGCATTATGTGGCTGAGTGATGATAGTACCCTGGCATTATGTGGCTGAGTGATGATAGTATCCTGGCATTATGTGGCTGAGTGATGATAGTATCCTGGCATTATGTGGCTGAGTGATGATAGTATCCTGGCATTATGTGGCTGAGTGATGATAGTACCCAGGCATTATGTGGCTGAGGGATGATAGTACCCTGGCATTATGTGGCTGAGTGATGATAGTACCCTGGCATTATGTGGCTGAGTGATGATAGTACCCTGGCATTATGTGGCTGAGTGATGATAGTACCCTGGCATTATGTGGCTGAGTGATGATAGTACCCTGGCATTATGTGGCTGAGTGATGATAGTACCCTGGCATTATGTGGCTGAGTGATGATAGTACCCTGGCATTATGTGGCTGAGTGATGATAGTACCCTGGCATTATGTGGCTGAGTGATGATAGTACCCTGGCATTATGTGGCTGAGTGATGATAGTACCCTGGCATTATGTGGCTGAGTGATGATAGTACCCTGGCATTATGTGGCTGAGTGATGATAGTACCCTGGTATTATGTGGCTGAGGGATGATAGTACCCTGGCATTATGTGGCTGAGTGATGATAGTACCCTGGCATTATGTGGCTGAGTGATGATAGTACCCTGGCATTATGTGGCTGAGTGATGATAGTACCCTGGCATTATGTGGCTGAGTGATGATAGTACCCTGGCATTATGTGGCTGAGTGATGATAGTACCCTGGCATCATGTGTCTGAGTGATGATAGTACCCTGGCATTATGTGGCTGAGTGATGATAGTACCCTGGCATTATGTGGCTGAGTGATGATAGTACCCTGGCATTATGTGGCTGAGTGATGATAGTACCCTGGCATTATGTGGCTGAGTGATGATAGTACCCTGGCATTATGTGGCTGAGTGTTGATAGTACCCTGGCATTATGTGGCTGAGTGATGACAGTATCCTGGCATTATGTGGCTGAGTGATGATAGTATCCTGACATTATGTGGCTGAGTGATGATAGTACCCTGGCATTATGTGGCTGAGTGATGATAGTACCCTGGCATTATGTGGCTGAGTGATGATAGTACCCTGGCATTATGTGGCTGAGTGATGATAGTACCCTGGCATTATGTGGCTGAGTGATGATAGTACCCTGGCATTATGTGGCTGAGTGATGATAGTACCCTGGCATTATGTGGCTGAGTGATGATAGTACCCTGGCATTATGTGGCTGAGTGATGATAGTACCCTGCCATTATGTGGCTGAGTGATGATAGTACCCTGGCATTATGTGGCTGAGTGATGATAGTATCCTGGCATTATGTGGCTGAGTGATGATAGTACCCAGGCATTATGTGGCTGAGTGATGATAGTACCCTGGCATTATGTGGCTGAGTGATGATAGTACCCTGGCATTATGTGGCTGAGTGATGATAGTACCCTGGCATTATGTGGCTGAGTGATGATAGTACCCTGGCATTATGTGGCTGAGTGATGATAGTACCCTGGCATTATGTGGCTGAGTGTTGATAGTACCCTGGCATTATGTGGCTGAGTGATGATAGTACCCTGGCATTATGTGTCTGAGTGATGATAGTACCCTGGCATTATGTGGCTGAGTGATGATAGTACCCTGGCATTATGTGGCTGAGTGATGATAGTACCCTGGCATTATGTGGCTGAGTGATGATAGAACCCTGGCATTATGTGACTGAGTAATGATAGTACCCTGGCATTATGTGGCTGAGTGATGATAGTACCCTGGCATCATGTGTCTGAGTGATGATAGTACCCTGGCATTATGTGGCTGAGTGATGATAGTACCCTGGCATTATGTGGCTGAGTAATGATAGTACCCTGGCATTATGTGGCTGAGTGATGATAGTACCCTGGCATTATGTGGCTGAGTGATGATAGTACCCTGGCATTATGTGGCTGAGTGATGATAGTACCCTGGCATTATGTGGCTGAGTGTTGATAGTACCCTGGCATTATGTGGCTGAGTGATGATAGTACCTTGGCATCATGTGTCTGAGTGATGATAGTACCCTGGCATTATGTGGCTGAGTGATGATAGTACCCTGGCATTATGTGGCTGAGTGATGATAGTATCCTGGCATTATGTGGCTGAGTGATGATAGTATCCTGACATTATGTGGCTGAGTGATGATAGTACCCTGGCATTATGTGGCTGAGTGATGATAGTACCCTGGCATTATGTGGCTGAGTGATGATAGTACCCTGGCATTATGTGGCTGAGTGATGATAGTATCCTGGCATTATGTGGCTGAGTGATGATAGTATCCTGGCATTATGTGGCTGAGTGATGATAGTATCCTGGCATTATGTGGCTGAGTGATGATAGTATCCTGGCATTATGTGGCTGAGTGATAATAGTACCCTGGCATTATGTGGCTGAGTGATGATAGTACCCTGGCATTATGTGGCTGAGTGATGATAGTACCCTGGCATTATGTGGCTGAGTGATGATAGTATCCTGGCATTATGTGGCTGAGTGATGATAGTATCCTGGCATTATGTGGCTGAGTGATGATAGTATCCTGGCATTATGTGGCTGAGTGATGATAGTACCCAGGCATTATGTGGCTGAGGGATGATAGTACCCTGGCATTATGTGGCTGAGTGATGATAGTACCCTGGCATTATGTGGCTGAGTGATGATAGTACCCTGGCATTATGTGGCTGAGTGATGATAGTACCCTGGCATTATGTGGCTGAGTGATGATAGTACCCTGGCATTATGTGGCTGAGTGATGATAGTACCCTGGCATTATGTGGCTGAGTGATGATAGTACCCTGGCATTATGTGGCTGAGTGATGATAGTACCCTGGCATTATGTGGCTGAGTGATGATAGTACCCTGGCATTATGTGGCTGAGTGATGATAGTACCCTGGCATTATGTGGCTGAGTGATGATAGTACCCTGGCATTATGTGGCTGAGTGATGATAGTACCCTGGTATTATGTGGCTGAGGGATGATAGTACCCTGGCATTATGTGGCTGAGTGATGATAGTACCCTGGCATTATGTGGCTGAGTGATGATAGTACCCTGGCATTATGTGGCTGAGTGATGATAGTACCCTGGCATTATGTGGCTGAGTGATGATAGTACCCTGGCATTATGTGGCTGAGTGATGATAGTACCCTGGCATCATGTGTCTGAGTGATGATAGTACCCTGGCATTATGTGGCTGAGTGATGATAGTACCCTGGCATTATGTGGCTGAGTGATGATAGTACCCTGGCATTATGTGGCTGAGTGATGATAGTACCCTGGCATTATGTGGCTGAGTGATGATAGTACCCTGGCATTATGTGGCTGAGTGATGATAGTACCCTGGCATTATGTGGCTGAGTGATGATAGTACCCTGGCATCATGTGTCTGAGTGATGATAGTACCCTGGCATTATGTGGCTGAGTGATGATAGTACCCTGGCATTATGTGGCTGAGTAATGATAGTACCCTGGCATTATGTGGCTGAGTGATGATAGTACCCTGGCATTATGTGGCTGAGTGATGATAGTACCCTGGCATTATGTGGCTGAGTGATGATAGTACCCTGGCATTATGTGGCTGAGTGTTGATAGTACCCTGGCATTATGTGGCTGAGTGATGATAGTACCTTGGCATCATGTGTCTGAGTGATGATAGTACCCTGGCATTATGTGGCTGAGTGATGATAGTACCCTGGCGTTATGTGGCTGAGTGATGATAGTATCCTGGCATTATGTGGCTGAGTGATGATAGTATCCTGACATTATGTGGCTGAGTGATGATAGTACCCTGGCATTATGTGGCTGAGTGATGATAGTACCCTGGCATTATGTGGCTGAGTGATGATAGTACCCTGGCATTATATGGCTATGTGGCTGTCTCCCAGATTGTGTATATATATATTGTGTATAGACTTGTCTCCCAGATTGTGTGTATATATATTGTGTATAGGCTTGTCTCACAGATTGTGTGTATATATATTGTGTATAGACTTGTCTCCCAGATTGTGTGTATATATACAGTGCCTTGCGAAATTATTCGGCCCCCTTGAACTTTGCGACCTTTTGCCACATTTCAGGCTTCAAACATAAAGATATAAAACTTTATTTTTTTGTGAAGAATCAACAACAAGTGGGACACAATCATGAAGTGGAACGACATTTATTGGATATTTCAAACTTTTTTAACAATTCAAAAACTGAAAAATTGGGCGTGCAAAATTATTCAGCCCCCTTAAGTTAATACTTTGTAGCGCCACCTTTTGCTGCGATTACAGCTGTAAGTCGCTTGGGGTATGTCTCTATCACTTTTGCACATCGAGAGACTGATTTTTTTTCCCATTCCTCCTTGCAAAACAGCTCGAGCTCAGTGAGGTTGGATGGAGAGCATTTGTGAACAGCAGTTTTCAGTTCTTTCCACAGATTCTCGATTGGATTCAGGTCTGGACTTTGACTTGGCCATTCTAACACCTGGATATGTTTATTTTTGAACCATTCCATTGTAGATTTTGCTTTATGTTTTGGATCATTGTCTTGTCGGAAGACAAATCTCCGGCCCAGTCTCAGGTCTTTTGCAGACTCCATCAGGTTTTCTTCCAGAATGGTCCTGTATTTGGCTCCATCCATCTTCCCATCAATTTTAACCATCTTCCCTGTCCCTGCTGAAGAAAAGCAGGCCCAAACCATGATGCTGCCACCACCATGTTTGACAGTGGGGATGGTGTGTTCAGCTGTGTTGCTTTTACGCCAAACATAACATTTTGCATTGTTGCCAAAAAGTTCAATTTTGGTTTCATCTGACCAGAGCACCTTCTTCCACATGTTTGGTGTGTCTCCCAGGTGGCTTGTGGCAAACTTTAAACAACACTTTTTATGGATATCTTTAAGAAATGGCTTTCTTCTTGCCACTCTTCCATAAAGGCCAGATTTGTGCAATATAAGACTGATTGTTGTCCTATGGACAGAGTCTCCCACCTCAGCTGTAGATCTCTGCAGTTCATCCAGAGTAATCATGGGCCTCTTGGCTGCATCTCTGATCAGTCTTCTCCTTGTATGAGCTGAAAGTTTAGAAGGACGGCCAGGTCTTGGTAGATTTGCAGTGGTCTGATACTCCTTCCATTTCAATATTATCGCTTGCACAGTGCTCCTTGCTGATGTTTAAAGCTTGGGAAATCTTTTTGTATCCAAATCCGGCTTTAAACTTCTTCACAACAGTATCTCGGACCTGCCTGGTGTGTTCCTTGTTCTTCATGATGCTCTCTGCGCTTTTAACGGACCTCTGAGACTATCACAGTGCAGGTGCATTTATACGGAGACTTGATTACACACAGGTGGATTGTATTTATCATCATTAGTCATTTAGGTCAACATTGGATCATTCAGAGATCCTCACTGAACTTCTGGAGAGAGTTTGCTGCACTGAAAGTGAAGGGGCTGAATATTTTGCACGCCCAATTTTTCAGTTTTTGATTTGTTAAAAAAGTTTGAAATATCCAATAAATGTCGTTCCACTTCATGATTGTGTCCCACTTGTTGTTGATTCTTCACAAAAAAATACAGTTTTATATCTTTATGTTTGAAGCCTGAAATGTGGCAAAAGGTCGCAAAGTTCAAGGGGGCCAAATACTTTCGCAAGGCACTGTATATATTGTGTATAGACTTGTCTCCCAGATTGTGTGTATATATATATATTGTGTATAGGCTTGTCTCCCAGATTGTGTGTGTATATATATATATATATATATATATATATATTGTGTATAGACTTGTCTCCCAGATAATGTGTGTGTATATATTGTGTATAGACTTGTCTCCCAGATTGTGTGTGTATATATTGTGTATAGACTTGTCTCCCAGATTGTGTGTACATATATTGTGTATAGACTCCCAGATGAATCTCCTCTGTGTTCCAGACTGGGTTCAAATGTCTTCTGTTTCTTTTTTCTGTATGTATTTATCTGTGTACATTGGCAAGTAAAAAGTATGTGAACCTTTTGGAATTACTTGGATTTCTGCATAAATTGGTCATAAAATTTAATTTGACCTTCATCTAAGTCACAACAATAGACACACACAGTGTGCTTAAACTAATAACACACAAATGATTGTAATGGAATTGCACATTACAGTTGAAAATATTCATTTTTTTGTTTAATTGGGCCTGATTGTGAATGAGGGTTAGTGCTATTTGCAACCCCTGGTCTGTCCAGGTCCCACGGATATTGAATACATAATTAAAAAATTCACAGTGTAGGTTGGAAAAAATATGTGAACCCCTAGGCCAATGACTTCTCCAAAAGCTAATTGGAGTCAGGAGTCAGCTAACCTGGAGTCCAATCAATGAGATGAGATTGGAGAGGTTGGTTAGAGATGCCCTGCCTTATACAAAACACTCACAAAATGTGAGTTTGCTATTCACAAGAAGCTTTGCCTGATGTGAACCATGCCTTGAACAAAAGAGATCTCAGAATACCTAGAATTGTTGACTTGCATACAGCTGGATAGGATTATAAAAGTATCTCTAAAAGCCTTGATGTTCATCAGTCCACGGTAAGACAAATTGCCTATAAATGGAGAAAGTTCAGGTGCAGTTAATACAGGTAATGAATGAGTGGAGAACAGGAGGGCTTCTTAAAGAAAAACTAACAGGTCTGTGAGAGCCGGAATTCTTACTGATTTGTAGGTGATCAAATACTTATGTCATGCAATAAAATGCAAATTAATTACTTAAAAATCATACAATGTGATTTTCTGGATTTTTGTTTTAGATTCAGTCTCTCACAGTTGTAGTGTACCTATGATAAGACATTACAGACCTCTACATGCTTTGTAAGTAGGAAAACCTGCAAAATCTGACCTCAAGAGAGCGGTTCACACCAGACATCACAAGAATATTGCTGAACTGAAACAGTTTTTATCAAGAGGAATGTTCCAAAATTCCTCCTGGTCATTGTGCAGCTCTGATCCACAACCACAGAAAACATTTGGTTGCACCAAATGTGTGATGTATTATAATAATTTATTATGCTTGTGTTGTATTAATAGAAGGGGAAGGGCTATAAGACCCTCCCACATTACATTTATAGGGTCCTGGACTACAGATTAGCAATATATATATATATGTGCATTATAAGGTTTAATATTGTTCCACAGTTCTTTTCTAGTCTCTGCTTCTCATAAGAAACAGTCTGAGAGATGTGTGAGTTATTGCAGTCAAAATAGGGTGTCTGTGAGAAAGCGCCTCAAGGCTAAAAGAGATTCATAGACACAGAACCCTGCAGGGGAGTGAAAGAGATAAGAGACAAGTCAGACATACCACTATAAAGCAACCTGGGGTGTGGAAAATTACTGCTGAGCCCTTGTTCTTTCCTGCAGGTTTGTACAACTGTATATGCATGGGCTTGGTCTCATGAGTAGAAGGTGTTGACGTAGGCAGCCACATCACTAGGGGCTGACTGCAAGAATATTAAAGTAACTTGGACCCTTTCCTATTTTGCAGTATTTACTCGGAAACATGCGTGCTATGTTCCCGTTGTCAACTTCTGTCTGCAATTGCATTAATAAATGAATTATTGATTTACTTAAAGATATTGTCTGATAGCTGATTTCACCAATAAGCAAATGATTGACAAGGAACAAGGAACCTACCCCAACGAGGTTATAGCTTCCAAAGAAGGCTCAACCAGTTATTAAATCCAAGGGTTCACATACTTTTTCCACCCTTCACTGTGAATGTTTCCACGTTTTGTTCAATAAAGACATGAAAACTTAATTTTTTTGTGTTTTATTAGTTTAAGAACTCTTGTGTGTATCTATTGTTGTGACTTAGATGATGGTCAGATCAAATTGTATGACAATTTTATGTAGAAATCAAGGTAATTCCAAAGGGTTCACATACTTTTTCTTGCCACTGTGTGTGTGTGTGTGTGTGTGTGTGTGTGTGTGTGTGTGTGTGTGTGTGTGTGTGTGTGTGCGTGCGTGCGTGCGTGCGTGCGTGCGTGCGTGCGTGCGTGCGTGCGTGCGTGGTAGGTATGTATATTATTTTACTGCTCTAGGGATATAATTATTGTTTGGAGAAACGTATTTACTATTATGTATTGATTTCTACCTGACATTGTTTCACTCTTTATGTGATGGCAATGCAGAAAACAGTGGAAGAAGAATGATCATTTAATTACCATAGTTAATTATTGTAATGTTTGTTTATGTGTCAATTAATCCCATAAGGGATGGGTCGCCAATTGGCGATTTGACACACAAAAATAAAATGTAATTAAAAAAGAAAAAGGAATTAATTCAACACCTGAAATATTTGTAGTTCCATTCTTATTAAGGCTCTATTACAGCGTTATGTCAGTTGAATCATCATCCTCTAATGAACAAGAAACATGATGCCAGATCAAGCCGTTCTTATGCCAGTGTTAGGAAGACACGTGGCTGTGCAGGCCTACTACTGTACAACAAACTAACAATTACAAAGACAAAAGCTTGATTCTTTCCCTTTTTCCATGAAGTTGCTTTCCTTTGAGTAGGTGAGAACATCGATAACAAGGTTGCCATGGGAATACACCAACTCCTATTACAATCAATACACTACGGTCGATAAATCGGTGTCATTTCCCGATACTCCTCCACACAGGAAACACAACCGTGTTCGCTTCATTCAAGTCAGTGAAAGATGTTGTTTTTCCTGCAACCATGACATCAAAATGGCAGGTTCCTTCTTCCCAGCACCTTCCTGATTACTTCAGTCTTTTATATATTTTTTATTTAACCTTTATTTAATTAGGCATGTCAATTATTAAGAACAAATTCCTCCTGTGGGGACGGGAGCTGGGATTAAAAAGACAAATTTAGGACAAAACAGACCTCACGACGAGAGAGACACCACAACATTACATAAAGAGAGGCCTAAGACAACAGCACAGCATGGCAACAACACAACATGACAACAACACAGCATAGCAGCAACACAACATGACAACAACACAACATGACAATAAAACAACATGACAATAAAACAACACGACAACAACACAACATGACAACAACACAACATGGCAGCAACACAACATGACAACACAACATGACAACACAACATGACAACAACACAACATGACAACAACACAACATGACAACAACACAACATGACAACAACACAACATGACAACAACACAACATGACAACAACACAACAAGACAACAACACAACATGGTGGCGACATAAACATGGTATCAACATTTTTAGGCACAGGCAACAGCACAAATGGCAAAAAGATGGAGACAGCAGTACATCACACGAAGCAGCCACACGTGTCAGTAAGAGTGACCATGATTGAGTCTTTGAATGTAGAGATTGTGATAAAGCTGTCCAGTTTTAGTGTTTTGGAGCCTGTTCAGTCGCTAGCTGCAGCAAACTGAAAAGAGGAGCGACCCAGGGATGTGTGTGCTTTAGGAACCTTTAACAGAATGTGTCTGGCAGAACGGGTGTTGTATGTGGAAGATGAGGGCTACAGTAGATATCTCAGATAGGGGGGAGTGAGGCCTAGGAGGGTTTTATAAATAAGCATCAACCAGTGGGTCTTGCACCAGGTATACAGAGATGGACAGTTTACAGAGGAGTATAGAGTGCAGTGATGTGTCCTATAAGGAGCATTGTTGGTAAATCTGGTGGCCGAATGGTAAAGAACATCTAGCCGCTCGAGAGCACCCTTATCTACCGATCTATAAATTACATCTCTGTAATCTAGCATGGGTAGGATGGTCATCTGAATCAGGGTTAGTTTGGCAGCTGGGGTGAAAGAGGAGTGATTTACGATAGAGGAATCCAAGTCTAGATTTAACCTTAGCCTGCAGCTTGGATATGTGCTGAGAGAAGGACAGTGTTACCATCTAGCCATTCTCCCCAGTACCTGTATGAGGTGACTACCTCAAGCTCTAAAACCCTCAGAGGTAGTCATCACACCAATACTCCTTAGCCAACCCACAAGAATGGAGTAGTCTACAGTATCAAAAGCTTTGGCCAAGTCAATAAAAATAGTCAAGGGCGGAGGTGACAGAATTTAGGACCTTTAAGGTTGCAGTGACAAATCCATAACATGAGCGTAAACCAGATTCCATACCAGAGACGTTGATTGAGTCGATGGAAAATGTTCCAGCTTCATGGGTGGCGTGATCTCCACAGCGAGTGTGAGCTTTGATCAGCGTAGTTATTTGATTAAAAATCGATCTGAGTCCCTCTGCATTCTGTGGAGAAATGTGGTGGATCACCTGGAGGGGAATAGATCACTGTAACATACTGAAGAGGAAGCTCTTGTCACTTCAGCCACATCAGAGGGGAATAGATCACCGTAATGGAGTGAAGAGGAAGTTCTTGTCACATCAGAGGAGAATAGATCACCGTAACAGACTGAAGAGGAAGCTCTTGTCACATCAGAGGGGAATAGATCACTGTAACAGAGTGAAGAGGAAGCTCTTGTCACATCAGAGGAGAATAGATCACAGTAACAGAGTGAAGAGGAAGCTCTTGTCACATCAGAGGAGAATAGATCACCGTAACAGGAAGCTCTTGCCACATCAGCCACATCAGAGGGGAATAGATCACTGTGACAGGAAGCTCTTGTCACATCAGATGGGAATAGGTCACTGTGACAGGAAACTCTTGTCACATCAGCCACATCAGATGGGAATAGGTCACTGTGACAGGAAACTCTTGTCACATCAGAGGGGAATAGATCACTGTGACAGGAAACTCTTGTCACATCAGCCACATCAGATGGGAATAGGTCACTGTGACAGGAAGCTCTTGTCACATCAGAGGGGAATAGATCACTGTGACAGGAAACTCTTGTCACATCAGCCACATCAGAGGGGAATAGATCACTGTGACAGGAAACTCTTGTCACATCAGCCACATCAGAGGGGAATAGATCACTGTGACAGGAAACTCTTGTCACATCAGAGGGGAATAGATCACAGTAACAGAGTGAAGAGGAAGCTCTTGTCACATCAGAGGAGAATAGATCACAGTAACAGAGTGAAGAGGAAGCTCTTGTCACATCAGAGGAGAATAGATCACCGTAACAGGAAGCTCTTGCCACATCAGCCACATCAGAGGGGAATAGATCACTGTGACAGGAAACTCTTGTCACATCAGCCACATCAGATGGGAATAGGTCACTGTGACAGGAAACTCTTGTCACATCAGAGGGGAATAGATCACTGTGACAGGAAACTCTTGTCACATCAGCCACATCAGAGGGGAATAGATCACTGTGACAGGAAACTCTTGTCACATCAGCCACATCAGAGGGGAATGGATCACTCTGACAGGAAACTCTTGTCACATCAGCCACATCAGAGGGGAATAGATCACTGTGACAGGAAACTCTTGTCACATCAGCCACATCAGAGGGGAATAGATCACTGTGACAGGAAACTCTTGTCACATCAGCCACATCAGAGGGGAAATGGAGGCAAGCCAAAGGAGAAACATTCTTATTCATTACCCTTCTCATGGAGATCCTGTCCACATTGAGGATTCATTACCCTTCTCATGGAGATCCTGTCCACATTGAGGATTCATTACCCTTCTCATGGAGATCCTGTCCACATTGAGCTCCTGCAATGGCCTGTTTAAAATACTGAAGTTCTGTATCGTCCTGATACAACCACGTTAAATAAAGGTTCAATAAATACATGTAAAATTAAGAAACATGCGCGTAGCACCATGTAGCCCTTACAAGACAACATGCTGCTAGCAGAAGTGCAAATAAAGAGTATCTGTAAATAAATGATGTGTGCATGCTTTATAAATAGCCTATGAAACCAAATGCATTTTCTTTTTATCCGGGTTTTAAGAAATCAAAAAGATGGGTTCAGATAGGGTTGGTGTCCTCTACTTTTTATTTTATCTCTAAACCTCAGACATCATTCATTTTCCTTGTGTTTGGGTCGGGGGTCGCGGGGGTGCTATAAACACTGAACTAAAAACAACACTTAAAGTCCTGTTCAGTTCAAAGGCCTGCCACATATTGTACATTGGCCTGGGAAGTCCTTTTGGGAGTCCAGTGATGAGACAGCTTTTTTTCATAGTTACTGTATCTGCTCTTTTCATGTTTAGTTGGCCGTTTCTCTTTTTTTTTACTGTAGTCAACATTTTTCTCCAGTGGATCCCACTGCTTAGGAGCTGGAGTATCACAACAGAAATAGATCATGAACTGAAATGCTAGCGTTTACAGCGTTTACAGGGTTTACAGCGTTTACAGGGTTTACAGCGTTTACAGGGTTTACAGTGATTACATGGTTTACAGCGTTTACAGGGTTTACAGGGTTTACAGCGTTTACAGCGTTTACAGCGTTTACAGCGTTTACAGCGTTTACAGGGTTTACAGGGTTTACAGCGTTTACAGGGTTTACAGGGTTTACAGGGTAATGAATGTGTCGTGAAAATGCGGTGTGATCGTGCTGCCTGCTCCTTGTCATCATTTATTACTGTACACACAGCCACACCTCCTCATCAGTACGCCAACACACACAGCCACACCTTCTCATCAGTAGGCCAACACACACAGCCACACCTTCTCATCAGTAGGCCAACACACACAGCTCCACCTCCTCATCAGTAGGCCAACACACACAGCCACACCTTCTCATCAGTAGGTTAACACACACCTCCTCATCAGTAGGCCAACACACACAGCCACACCTCCTCATCAGTAAGCCAACACACACAGCCACACCTCCTCATCAGTAGCCCAACACACACAGCCACACCTCCTCATCTGTGGCCAACACACACAGCCACACCTCCTCATCTGTAGGCCAACACACACAGCCACACCTCCTCATCAGTAGGCCAACACACACCTTCTCATCAGTAGGCCAACACACACCTCCTCATCAGTAGGCCAACACACACCTCCTCATCAGTAGGCCAACACACACCTCCTCATCAGTAGGCCAACACACACCTCCTCATCAGTAGGCCAACACACACCTCATCATCAGAAGGCTAACACACACCTCCTCATCAGTAGGCCAACACACACCTCCTCATCAGTAGGCCAACACACACCTCCTCATCAGTAGGCCAACACACACCTCCTCATCAGTAGACCAACACACCTCCTCATCAGTAGGCCAACACACACCTCATCTGTAGGCCAACACACACCTCCTCATCAGTAGGCCAACACACACCTCCTCATCTGTAGGCCAACACACACCTCCCCATCAGTAGGCCAACACACACAGCTCCACCTCCTTATCTGTAGGCCAACACACACAGCTCCACCTCCTCATCTGTAGGCCAACACACACAGCTCCACCTCCTCATCAGTAGGCCAACACACACAGCCACACCTCCTCATCAGTAGGCCAACACACACAGCCACACCTCCTCATCTGTAGGCCAACACACACAGCCACACCCCCTCATCAGTAGGCCAACACACACCTCCTCATCAGTAGGCCAACACACACCTCCTCATCAGTAGGCCAACACACACCTCCTCATCAGTAGACCAACACACCACCTCATCAGTAGGCCAACACACACCTCATCTGTAGGCCAACACACACCTCCTCATCAGTAGGCCAACACACACCTCCTCATCAGTAGGCCAACACACACCTCCTCATCAGTAGGCTAACACACACCTCCTCATCAGTAGGCCAACACACACCTCCTCATCAGTAGGCCAACACACACCTCCTCATCAGTAGGCCAACACACACCTCCTCATCAGTAGACCAACACACCTCCTCATCAGTAGGCCAACACACACCTCATCTGTAGGCCAACACACACCTCCTCATCAGTAGGCCAACACACACCTCCTCATCAGTAGGCCAACACACACCTCCTCATCAGTAGGCCAACACACACCTCCTCATCAGTAGGCCAACACACACCTCATCATCAGAAGGCTAACACACACCTCCTCATCAGTAGGCCAACACACACCTCCTCATCAGTAGGCCAACACACACCTCCTCATCAGTAGGCCAACACACACCTCCTCATCAGTAGACCAACACACCTCCTCATCAGTAGGCCAACACACACCTCATCTGTAGGCCAACACACACCTCCTCATCAGTAGGCCAACACACACCTCCTCATCAGTAGGCCAACACACACCTCATCATCAGTAGGCCAACACACACCTCCTCATCAGTAGGCCAACACACACCTCCTCATCAGTAGACCAACACACCTCCTCATCAGTAGGCCAACACACACCTCATCTGTAGGCCAACACACACCTCCTCATCAGTAGGCCAACACACACCTCCTCATCTGTAGGCCAACACACACCTCCCCATCAGTAGGCCAACACACACAGCTCCACCTCCTTATCTGTAGGCCAACACACACAGCCACACCTTCTCATCAGTAGGCCAACACACACAGCCGCACCTCCTCATCAGTAGGTTAACACACACCTCCTCATCAGTAGGCCAACACACACAGCCACACCTCCTCATTAGTAGGCCAACACACACAGCCACACCTCCTCATCAGTAGCCCAACACACACAGCCACACCTCCTCATCTGTGGCCAACACACACAGCCACACCTCCTCATCTGTAGGCCAACACACACAGCCACACCCCCTCATCAGTAGGCCAACACACACCTCCTCATCAGTAGGCCAACACACACCTTCTCATCAGTAGGCCAACACACACCTCCTCATCAGTAGGCCAACACACACCTCTTCATCAGTAGGCCAACACACACCTCCTCATCAGTAGGCCAACACACAGCTCCTAATCAGTAGGCCAACACACACCTCCTCATCTGTAGGCCAACACACACCTCCCCATCAGTAGGCCAACACACACAGCTCCACCTCATCTGTATTCAACACACACAGCTCCACCTCCTCATCTGTAGGCCAACACACACCTCCTCATCTGTAGACCAACACACACAGTCCCACCTCCTCATCAGTAGGCCAACACACACAGCTCCACCTCCTCATCAGTAGGCCAACACACACAGCTCCACCTCCTCATCAGTAGGCCAACACACACCTCATCAGTAGGTCAACATACACAGCCCCACCTCCTCATCAGTAGGCCAACACACACAGCCACACCTCCTCATCAGTAGCCCAACTCACACAGCCACACCTCCTCATCTGTGGCCAACACACACAGCCACACCTCCTCATCTGTAGGCCAACACACACAGCCACACCTCCTCATCAGTAGGCCAACACACACCTCCTCATCAGTAGGCCAACACACACCTTCTCATCAGTAGGCCAACACACACCTTCTCATCAGTAGGCCAACACACACCTCCTCATCAGTAGGCCAACACACACCTCCTCACCAGTAGGCCAACACACACCACCTCATCAGTAGGCCAACACACACCTCCTAATCAGTAGGCCAACACACACCTCCTCATCTGTAGGCCAACACACACCTCCCCATCAGTAGGCCAACACACACAGCTCCACCTCATCTGTATTCAACACACACAGCTCCACCTCCTCATCTGTAGGCCAACACACACCTCCTCATCTGTAGACCAACACACACAGTCCCACCTCCTCATCAGTAGGCCAACACACACAGCTCCACCTCCTCATCAGTAGGCCAACACACACAGCTCCACCTCCTCATCAATAGGCCAACACACACCTCCTCATCAGTAGGTCAACATACACAGCCCCACCTCCTCATCAGTAGGCCAACACACACCTCCTCATCAGTAGATCAACATACACAGCCCCACCTCCTCATCAGTAGGCCGACACACACAGCCCCACCTCCTCATCAGTAGGCCAACACACACAGCCCCACCTCCTCATCAGTAGGTCAACACACACCTCCTCATCAGTAGGCCAACACATACCTCCTCATCTGTAGGCCAACACACACAGCCCCACCTCCTCATCTGGGGCCAACACACACAGCCCCACCTCCTCATAAGTAGCCCAACACACACAGCTCCACCTCCTCATCTGTAGGCCAACACACACCTCCTCATCAGTAGGCCAACACACACAGCTCCACCTCATCAGTAGGCCAACACACACGCCACCACACTCATTGTCATTCTCATTTCTCTTGGTCATAACAGTATATTTTTTCAGGCCCTAGGCTCTTATCTATATTCACTATACCCTGTGGGTTTGTACTAAGTGAATTTATGGTCCTAATGAAACATTAAGCATCTGAACACTTCCCTCCAGTTCTGTCATGACAATCACTTGGTGTTTTTTCAAGTGTTATGCCATTCCACATTGTGTTACAGATGGCAGACTGTTTTCAAGTGTTATGCCATTCTACATTGTGTTACAGATGGCAGACTGTTTTCAAGTGTTATGCCATTCTACATTGTGTTACAGATGGCAGACTGTTTTCAAGTGTTATGCCATTCTACATTGTGTTACAGATGGCAGACTTTTTTCAAGTGTTATGCCATTCTACATTGTGTTACAGATGGCAGACTGTTTTCAAGTGTTATACCATTCTACATTGTGTTACAGATGGCAGACTGTTTTCAAGTGTTATGCCATTCTACATTGTGTTACAGATGGCAGACTGTTTTCAAGTGTTATGCCATTCTACATTGTGTTACAGATGGCAGACTGTTTTCAAGTGCTATGCCATTCTACATTGTGTTACAGTAGTGTTATGCCATTCTACATTGTGTTACAGATGGCAGACTGTTTTCAAGTGTTATGCCATTCTATTCCTCCATGAGAGAAATTGCCAAGAAACTGAAGATCTCGTACAACACCTCACAAGTCCTCAACTGGCAGCTTCATTAAACAGTACCCGCAAAACACCAGTCTCAACGTCAACAGTGAAGAGGAGAATCCGGGATGCTGGCCTTCTAGGCAGTTCCTCTGTCCAGTGTCTGTGTTCTTTTGCCCATCTTAATCTTTTATTTTTATTGGACAGTCTGAGATATGGCTTTTTCTTTGCAACTCTACCTACAATCCCAGCATCCCGGAGTCTCCTCTTCACTGTTGACGTTGAGTCTGGTGTTTTGCGGGTACTATTTAACGAAGCTGCCATTTGAGGGCTTGTGAAAGGTCTGTTTCTCAAAAAGGACACTCTAATGTACTTGGCCTCTTGCTCAGATGTCCACCAGGGCCACTCCTCTTTCTATTGTGGTTAGAGCCAGTTTGCGCTGTTCTGTGAAGGGGGTAGTACACAGCGTTGTACGAGATCTTCAGTTTCTTGGCAATTTCTCACATGGAATAGCCTTAATTTCTAAGAAAAGAAAAGACTGACGAGTTTCAGAAGAAAGTCCTTTGTTTCTGGCTATTTTGAGCCTGTAATGGAACACACAAATGCTGATGCTCCAGATACTCAACTGGTCTAAAGAAGGCCAGATTTATTGATTCTTTAATCAGAATGACAGTTTTCAGCTGTGCTAATATAATTGCGAAAGGGTATTCTAATGATCAATTAGCCATTTAAAATGATAAACTTGGATTAGCTATCATAACGTGCCATTGGAACACAGTAGTGATGGTTACTGATAATGGGCCTCTGTACAGCGATGTACGTAGATATTTAAAAAAAAAAAATTAATCAGCAGTTTCCAGCTACAAGAGTAATTTATAACATCAACAATGTCTACATTGTATTTCTGATCAATTTGATGTTATTTTAATGGACAAATTTATTTTGCTTTTCTTTAAAAAAAACTGGACATTTCTAAGTGACTGTCACGTTCACTGTCTTCAAACTCCCTGTCATAGATGAGCCAAGGCTCAGCCTGCATGTAATTCCACATCTTTAATGAAGTGAAACTTTAACAACAAACAGGTGAACAGAAACCGACCGTGGCGCACACAAACACACACAGAAAATAAATAATTACCCACAACATTAGGTGGGAAAAAGGCTGCCTAAGTATGAATCCCAATCAGAAACAACGATAGACAGCTGCCTTAGATTGGGAACCATGCCCACCCAAATCACACCCTGACCTAACCAAATAAAACTCTCAACTCTCAACTGTACTCTCAACTTACCACAAGACCTGTTCTCTGTTGACTCAAGAGAATGATATGTTCCACAAACAAAACGGTCAATGTTTTCCGGGACCATCATCAATCAGTTGCTGGAGTTAAATCTCAGAAGCTCCTCTCAGTTCACACAGACACGATAGAGTTCTATGTTTTCTGGGACTGACAGTTTTATATGTTGATATTTTAATATTAAACACAGCATCCCAGTCATGTGCAGTGCAAGGCAACCTGCCTCGTGTGAGGTACAGTATGACATCCAATGTGAAATGCAATGGTACGGTGCCTGAATAATGCATGTTTGGACTGTCGGTCAATAATTCATTTGTTTTCTATTCGTGTGATAAGGGACATGGTTAAAAGTACTATGGCATTTTAAACAAGGCCTTTACTGAAACTCTAAGGGTTGAAGGACAAATAGACTAGAATGCTAGAAAAAGGACATAATTGCCAGCCCTGATGTGTTCTCTGTTAGGTCTCTATGTGAGGTCAGCACCACCCTGATCTGTTCTCTGTTAGGTCTCTATGCGAGGTCAGCGCCACCCTGATCTGTTCCCTGTTAGGTCTCTATGCGAGGTCAGCACCACCTTGATCTGTTCTCTGTTAGGTCTCTATGTGAGGTCAACACCACCCTGATCTATTCTCTGTTAGTTCTCTATGTGAGGTCAGCACCACCCTGATCTGTTCCCTGTTAGGTCTCTATGCGAGGTCAGCACCACCCTGATATGTTCCCTGTTAGGTCTCTATGTGAGGTCAGCACCACCCTGATCTGTTCCCTGTTAGGTCTCTATGCGAGGTCAGCACCACCCTGATATGTTCCCTGTTAGGTCTCTATGCGAGGTCAACACCACCCTGATCTGTTCCCTGTTAGATCTCTATGTGAAGTCAGCACCACCCTGATCTGTTCTCTGTTAGTTCTCTATGTGAGGTCAGCACCACCCTGATATGTTCCCTGTTAGGTCTCTATGCGAGGTCAGCACCACCCTGATCTGTTCCCTGTTAGTTCTCTATGTGAGGTCAGCACCACCTTGATATGTTCCCTGTTAGGTCTCTATGCGAGGTCAACACCACCCTGATCTGTTCCCTGTTAGTTCTCTGTGAGGTCAGCACCACCCTGATCTGTTCCCTGTTAGTTCTCTATGTGAGGTCAGCACCACTCACTGCTTGTTTGTCCCTGATGGTTGTTCACAGAGAGGATAGAGGTCTTGTTTGTCCTTGGTCGTCTTTCACAGAGAGGACAGAGATCTCATTTGTCCCTGGTGGTTATTCACAGAGAGGACAGAGATCTCGTTTGTCCCTGGGGGTTCTTCACAGAGAGGACAGAGATCTCGTTTGTCCCTGGGGGTTCTTCACAGAGAGGACAGAGATCTTGTTTGTCCCTGGGGGTTCTTCACAGAGAGGACAGAGATCTCGTTTGTCCCTGGGGGAATTTTCACAGAGAGGACAGAGATCTCGTTTGTCCCTGGTGGGTCTTCACAGAGAGGACAGAGATCTCGTTTGTACCTGGTGGTACTTCACGGATGTCAGTCACACAGCTGGCGCATGCACACACACACACACAATAGCAATGACACTGCAGGAACATATATACACACACACACGCACAAACACACACATTCATGAACACACACACACACACAAACACTTCGGCCATCACAAATCACATTTCCCCTCTAGAGAGTTCATGTTTCAATCTACTCAGTGCACTTTAGACAGATATCTTAAGCCCTGAAAATTCACATGGGCTTACAGAGGCATAATCCTGTTTTATTAAGGTGCTGCCCTACTCCCACATTGAATCCCCATCCTTTCTCCTGGGACCCATTATATATTGTGGCCTTGTATTCAGAGCTTTCAGTTGTTTACCCCCTGGAGGAAATGGTGTCCAGTAATACTGTGTGACTTTACAAATGGCAGATGAGTCCATTTGAGACGACAACAAGAAAGTTTGTTGAATTTGAGTTACTGTGGTAAGTATCCTTGGCTTGTGCAAGCCGGAATGGCTCATAGGAGCAGGAGCCTGCCCCTGTTTCTATAGCAGCTTGACAGGACGCTAGTCTATTGCAGGGCATTACCCCCAATACATCAGCTTTATGCATCGGGACCAATTTATTTTATATGACTCGGCTGGAGATCCAACTCCCAACCTTAGAATCTCAGGGCAGACACTCTACCCACAAGGCCACATTTCATGTGTACAGTGTATATGTCTACGGTATACATATCCTACACTACACTTCACCACACGCTCTAATGCCTTCATATGTTTAGAGTTGAAATGTTATTGTGGCATAGCTCCAAGGCCTACATCTCCATATACAGGGCCTTCAGAATGAATTCACATCTCCTGACTTCTTGTTATTCTTACAGTCTGAATTTAAAATGGATTACATGGAGATGTTGTGTCACTGGCCTACACACAATACCCCAATAATGTCAACGTGGAATCATTTTTACAAATCTATGGCACTAGACTTGAAAATGGCTTTCTGGCAATGATCAACAACCAACATGACAGAGCTTGAATAATTTTATAAAGAATAATGTGCAAATATTGTACACTCAAGGTGTGCAAAGCTCTTAAAGACTTACCCAGAAAGACTAACAGATGTAATTGCTGCCAGATACATTTGCAAAAATGCTTCTTTTGTCATTATGGGGTAATGTGTGTAGATGGGGAGGGACAACATCTATTTAATCCATTTTGAATTCAGGCTGTATCACAACAATATGTGAATCATGCTTTCTGAAAGCATTTGCATAAGTCTATATAAAGACTACTATTTGCACACACCCACACTTAGCAACTCAGCTATTGTTGATATCCACAATGGATCAAGTTATCACGCAACCTTCAATAATGGGGCATAAACCCTGGGTCAATGTTGTTGTCTTCATCTTGCGCCATAGCAGCTAGTTTTAAATGTTGTGTCTCTTGTTTGCACGGACAGGGTTAACGGAAGCTGAGACATTAGCTGTGTAGAATTATGAACAGGTCCCCCCCTTATGCATTGACCGTAACAGCATGTCAGTGCCTGAGAGGTATCGATCCATTCTGGGGGGGAAAAAGCCAACAGTGAAAACATAAATCATGCCCGTTAGCTTGATATGACAGAGTCGGAGACGTCACAGGCAGCAAACATTTCACTTTAGAGATTCTCTGTAGAGAACTTCCACCTGTTCTACTTCCTGGTACTGAATCTATAGGGTATCCATGTGTTGTGGTTTTACTTTAAAATCCCAGCAGGCACCTGGTTCCCGCCAGGTCTCTTAGACAGCAGACACATCCCTGCCACATGAATCCATGTGATTCATACACAACACGCTTGTATTTATTACAGTAACCTACATATCTAAGCACCCTTAATCATAATGGATGAATGTGTGTTTGCTTGTTCAAGAATTCACCCATCCATATCTATTGAATTATGAATGGTTCCTCTGTACAACATTGCTATGTACCGTCACTACTCCATAGATGGTACCAGTATTGTATTCTGAGCTTTCACAACCATTGACATTAATAGGCACTTGGATATAGTCGTAAGGCAGTTGTTTCCATACTGTGTACATCAATCTGCCTCAGGCTACAGAAACAGGAGATCCATACTGTGTACATCAGCTGCCTCAGGCTACAGAAACAGGAGATCCATACTGTGTACAACAAGCTGCCTCAGGCTACAGAAACAGGAGATCCATACTGTGTACAACAAGCTGCCTCAGGCTACAGAAACAGGAGATCCATACTGTGTACATCAGCTGCCTCAGGCTACAGAAACAGGAGATCCATAATGTGTACATCATGCTGCCTCAGGCTACAGAAACAGGAGATCCATACTGTGTACATCAGCTGCCTCAGGCTACAGAAACAGGAGATCCATACTGTGTACAACAAGCTGCCTCAGGCTACAGAAACAGGAGATCCATACTGTGTACATCAGCTGCCTCAGGCTACAGAAACAGGAGATCCATACTGTGTACAACAAGCTGCCTCAGGCTACAGAAACAGGAGATCCATACTGTGTACATCAGCTGCCTCAGGCTACAGAAACAGGAGATCCATACTGTGTACAACAAGCTGCCTCAGGCTACAGAAACAGGAGATCCATACTGTGTACATCAGCTGCCTCAGGCTACAGAAACAGGAGATCCATACTGTGTACATCAGCTGCCTCAGGCTACAGAAACAGGAGATCCATACTGTGTACATCAGCTGCCTCAGGCTACAGAAACAGGAGATCCATACTGTGTACATCAGCTGCCTCAGGCTACAGAAACAGGAGATCCATACTGTGTACATCAGCTGCCTCAGGCTACAGAAACAGGAGGTCCATACTGTGTACATCATGCTGCCTCAGGCTACAGAAACAGGAGATCCATACTGTGTACATCATGCTGCCTCAGGCTACAGAAACAGGAGATCCATACTGTGTACATCAGCTGCCTCAGGCTACAGAAACAGGAGATCCATAATGTGTACATCATGCTGCCTCAGGCTACAGAAACAGGAGATCCATACTGTGTACATCAGCTGCCTCAGGCTACAGAAACAGGAGATCCATACTGTGTACAACAAGCTGCCTCAGGCTACAGAAACAGGAGATCCATACTGTGTACATCAGCTGCCTCAGGCTACAGAAACAGGAGATCCATACTGTGTACATCAGCTGCCTCAGGCTGCAGAAACAGGAGATCCATACTGTGTACATCAGCTGCCTCAGGCTACAGAAACAGGAGATCCATACTGTGTACATCAAGCTGCCTCAGGCTACAGAAACAGGAGATCCATACTGTGTACATCAGCTGCCTCAGGCTACAGACACAGGAGATCCATACTGTGTACAACAAGCTGCCTCAGGCTACAGAAACAGGAGATCCATACTGTGTACATCATGCTGCCTCAGGCTACAGAAACAGGAGATCCATACTGTGTACAACAGCTGCCTCAGGCTACAGAAACAGGAGATCCATACTGTGTACATCATGCTGCCTCAGGCTACAGAAACAGGAGATCCATACTGTGTACATCATGCTGCCTCAGGCTACAGAAACAGGAGATCCATACTGTGTACATCAAGCTGCCTCAGGCTACAGAAACAGGAGATCCATACTGTGTACATCAAGCTGCCTCAGGCTACAGAAACAGGAGATCAATACTGTGTACATCAAGCTGCCTCAGGCTACAGAAACAGGAGATCCATACTGTGTACATCAGCTGCCTCAGGCTACAGAAACAGGAGATCAATACTGTGTACATCAGCTGCCTCAGGCTACAGAAACAGGAGATCCATACTGTGTACATCAGCTGCCTCAGGCTACAGAAACAGGAGATCCATACTGTGTACAACAAGCTGCCTCAGGCTACAGAAACAGGAGATCCATACTGTGTACATCATGCTGCCTCAGGCTACAGAAACAGGAGATCCATACTGTGTACATCAGCTGCCTCAGGCTACAGAAACAGGAGATCCATACTGTGTACATCAGCTGCCTCAGGCTACAGAAACAGGAGATCCATACTGTGTACATCAAGCTGCCTCAGGCTACAGAAACAGGAGATCCATACTGTGTACATCAGCTGCCTCAGGCTACAGAAACAGGAGGTCCATACTGTGTACATCAGCTGCCTCAGGCTACAGAAACAGGAGATCCATACTGTGTACATCAAGCTGCCTCAGGCTACAGAAACAGGAGATCCATACTGTGTACATCAAGCTGCCTCAGGCTACAGAAACAGGAGATCCATACTGTGTACAACAAGCTGCCTCAGGCTACAGAAACAGGAGATCCATACTGTGTACATCAAGCTGCCTCAGGCTACAGAAACAGGAGATCAATACTGTGTACATCAGCTGCCTCAGGCTACAGAAACAGGAGATCCATACTGTGTACATCAAGCCGCCTCAGGCTACAGAAACAGGAGATCCATACTGTGTACATCAAGCTGCCTCAGGCTACAGAAACAGGAGATCCTTACTGTGTACATCAAGCTGCCTCAGGCTACAGAAACAGGAGATCCATACTGTGTACAACAAGCTGCCTCAGGCTACAGAAACAGGAGATCCATACTGTGTACATCAGCTGCCTCAGGCTACAGAAACAGGAGATCCATACTGTGTACATCAAGCTGCCTCAGGCTACAGAAACAGGAGATCCATACTGTGTACATCAGCTGCCTCAGGCTACAGAAACAGGAGATCCATACTGTGTACATCAAGCTGCCTCAGGCTACAGAAACAGGAGATCCATACTGTGTACATCAGCTGCCTCAGGCTACAGAAACAGGAGATCCATACTGTGTACATCAAGCTGCCTCAGGCTACAGAAACAGGAGATCCATACTGTGTACATCATGCTGCCTCAGGCTACAGAAACAGGAGATCCATACTGTGTACAACAAGCTGCCTCAGGCTACAGAAACAGGAGATCCATACTGTGTACATCAGCTGCCTCAGGCTACAGAAACAGGAGATCCATACTGTGTACATCAAGCTGCCTCAGGCTACAGAAACAGGAGATCCATACTGTGTACATCAAGCTGCCTCGGGCTACAGAAACAGGAGTTAGGCTCACAGGTTACGCCACTCACCACTCAGTCGTATTAGGCAGTCCTCGCTAGTATTAATTTACACCACTCAGTCGTATTAGGCAGTCCTCGCTAGTATTCATTTACACCACTCAGTCGTATTAGGCAGTCCTCGCTAGTATTCATTTACACCACTCAGTCGTATTAGGCAGTCCTCGCTAGTATTCATTTACACCACTCAGTTGTATTAGGCAGTCCTCGCTAGTATTCATTTACACCACTCAGTCGTATTAGGCAGTCCTCGCTAGTATTCATTTACACCACTCAGTCGTATTAGGCAGTCCTCGCTAGTATTCATTTACACCACTCAGTCGTATTAGGCAGTCCTCGCTAGTATTCATTTACACCACTCAGTCGTATTAGGCAGTCCTCGCTAGTATTCATTTACACCACTCAGTCGTATTAGGCAGTCCTCGCTAGTATTCATTTACACCACTCAGTTGTATTAGGCAGTCCTCGCTAGTATTCATTTACACCACTCAGTCGTATTAGGCAGTCCTCGCTAGTATTCATTTACACCACTCAGTCGTATTAGGCAGTCCTCGCTAGTTTTCATTTACACCACTCAGTCGTATTAGGCAGTCCTCGCTAGTATTCATTTACACCACTCAGTCGTATTAGACAGTCTTCGTTAGTTTTCATTTACACCACTCAGTCGTATTAGACAGTCTTCGTTAGTTTTCATTTACACCACTCAGATTCATGCATGCATTCCAAGTAGACAGCTCACATCCCTCTCGCTCTCTTTCTTACACATACACACACAGTACATTTCATTAGCACTTCTTGTTGTTGATCAGCAGACTACACTTTGGCACACAGCCTCCCCCTGTGTTAAGCCCCCCTCCCTCCCTGAGGCCGGTCTGGCTCGTCGACCCACGTTTCTACATGGCAAGGGGTGTAGTCACTGGCAGGGAACAGGGCTGGAGGGCAGGGTGGTTGGAACACACACAGCCACAAACACACACCTCACCTGAGCACATACTAACATTCCATTTAGCAGAAGGCCAACACTTGAACCCTCTGGCAGCAGGTCTACATACCAGGGTTATACCACAGACTAACAATTGCATGACAAATGCCGTTCATAGTCATGGCATCCGTTGACTAGTAATGTAATATTTTATGATACAAACCATTATTTAGGGTAGTTGATTGGCTATGCGAACTGGCAGTTAACTAGCATAACATTTCACTTACCTAAGGCTCTTGCATCCTTTGATATGATGATGTAGCACAGCACGGAAATATCAGAAATGTCTAACTTTCTAACCTGCTTGTTGGCTAAATTAATGCTAGAGCCCGTTGCATCCTAATTGGTTTAGGATGAGTGTAATTGTTGTGCCCATTGCATGCAAATGGCAGAAATCTCTGTTAAGTCTATTATTATCAACTTAACAACAGTGTCTAATCAGGGATTCAGAGGAAACTGCTTAACATGGCTAATATTGCACTATATCAAAACATTTTTTTTAAAGGCCTCAGTCTCATCAAAAATACAATCATTTGTTTGAAAATAATGTAGAAGAAAACCAACAAGAGTGTCTTGGCACAAATAGGAGGGAGATATAGGATATATAGGAGCTATAGGAGCTATAGGAGATATAGGATATATTGGAGATATAGGAGTTATAGGAGATATGGGATATATAGGCGCTATAGGAGATATAGGAGATATAGGAGATATAGGAGCTATAGGATATATAGGATATATAGGAGATATAGGATATATTGGAGATATAGGAGATATAGAATATACAGGAGATATAGGAGATATAGGAGATATAGGATATATTGGAGATATAGGAATTATAGGAGATATAGGATATATAGCAGCTATAGGATATATAGGATATATAGGAGATATAGGATATATTGGAGATATAGGAGTTATAGGAGATATAGGATATATTGGAGATATATGAGTTATAGGAGATATGGGATATATAGGAGATATAGGATATATAGGAGATATAGGAGATATAGAATATACAGGAGATATAGGAGATATAGGAGATATAGGATATATTGGAGATATAGGAGTTATAGGAGATATAGGATATATAGCAGCTATAGGATATATAGGATATATAGGAGATATAGGATATATAGGATACATAGGAGATATAGGAGTTATAGGATATATAGGAGACATAGGATATATAGGATATATAGGATATACAGTGCCTTGCGAAAGTATTCGGCCCCCTTGAACTTTGCGACCTTTTGCCACATTTCAGGCTTCAAACATAAAGATATAAAACTGTATTTTTTTGTGAAGAATCAACAACAACACGCCCAATTTTTTTTATAGGATATATAGGAGTTATATGAGATATATAAGTTCTAGGATATATAGTAGCTATAGGACATATATGATATATAGGAGATATATGAGTTATAGGATATATAGTAGCTATAGGAGATATTGGCGCTATAGGAACTATGTTAGTTATAGGAAATACAGGAGCTATAGGAGATACGGGAGCTATAGGAGCTATAGGATATATAGGAGATATAGGAGTTATAGGATATATAGGAGTTATAGGAGATATATAAGTTATAGGAGATATATAAGTTATAGGAGATATAGGAGATATATAAGTTATAGGAGATATATAAGTTATAGGATATATAGTAGCTGTAGGACATATATGATATATAGGAAATATAAGAGTTATAGGAGATATAGAAGATATATGAGTTATAGGATATATAGTAGCTATAGGAGATATATGATATATAGGAGCTATAGGAGATATAGAAGATATATGAGTTATAGGAGATATAGGAGTTATAGGAGATATATAAGTTCAAGTATATATAGTAGCTATAGGACATATATGATATTAGGAGATATATGAGTTATAGGATATATAGTAGTTATAGGAGATATAGGAGCTATAGGAGATATTGGCGCTATAGGAACTATGTTAGTTATAGGAAATACAGGAGCTATAGGAGATACGGGAGCTTTATGAGATATAGGAGCTATAGGAGATATAGGAACTATAGCAAATATAGGAGCTATAGGAACTATATTAGCTATAGGAGATACAGGAGCTATAGGAGCTATAGCAAATATAGGAGCTATATGAGTTATAGGATATATAGTAGCTATAGGAGATATATGATATATAGGAGCTATAGGAGATATAGAAGATATATGAGTTATAGGAGATATAGGAGTTATAGGAGATATATAAGTTCTAGGATATATAGTAGCTATAGGACATATATGATATATAGGAGATATATGAGTTATAGGATATATAGTAGTTATAGGAGATATAGGATATATAGGAGCTATAGGAGATATTGGCGCTATAGGAACTATGTTAGTTATAGGAAATACAGGAGCTATAGGAGATACGGGAGCTTTATGAGATATAGGAGCTATAGCAAATATAGGAGCTATAGGAACTATATTAGCTATAGGAGATACAGGAGCTATAGGAGCTATAGCAAATATAGGAGCTATAGGAACTATATTAGCTATAGGAGATACAGGAGCTATAGGAGATACAGGAGCTATAGGAGATACAGAAGCTATATGAGATATAGGAGCTATAGGAGATATATTAGATATAGGAGCTATAGGAGATATATTAGCTATAGGAGATATATTAGATATAGGAGCTATAGGATATATAGGAGCTATAGGTGATATAGGAGCTATAGCAGATATATGAGCTATAGTAGATATATTAGTTATAGGAGCTATAGGAGATATAGCAGCTATAGGAGATGTAGCAAATATATATTAGCTATAGGAGCTGTAGGAGATATAGGAGCTATAGGACATATGTTAGCTATTGGAGACATATGAGCTATAGGAGATATAAGAAATATATATTAGCTATAGGAGCTATAGGACATTAAGGACTATAGGAGATATATTAGCTATAGGAGCTATATTAGCAATGGGAGATATAGGAGATATATTAGCTTTTTTAGCTAAAGGAGCTGTAGGAGATATAGGAGGTATAGGATATATAGTAGCCAGGTTGCATTTGATAGTGTAATGAATTAAAGCAATCCCTATGTACTCAATTTAAACTCCACATTAGGTTGAAATTATTCCTATTTTTCAGATATTCCCAATCTGGGGAAAAACAATGTCTTGTTTTTTTTCTTCACATTTTCAATCAGTCCGTTTATATTTTTCAGCAGGGCTATTCATTTGGGTGAGGTATTTTTCTCGCCTGAGTAGCCTCATTTCACTGCCAAAAATAAAATGAAACCATCTAGTGTTCAGCAAAATAACAACACAATGTCAAATACAGGTAGCGTAGTCAAATAATTAACATCCAATCACATTAACCGTTACTCTCTCACGGGAATTCCCCTAATGGTCCGTATGTAGCCAAACATAGCTGCAGCTCATTCCGTTTATTTGAAAATTGATAAATGGTTAAAAAAATGCTGCTACCAGCAGTACTACACCTGCACCTGTCGACAACACAAGTTGTTCTGCTTCCACGAGCACATCCAATGCAAGCATCAGTAATTCTACATTTGTTGTTAGCCCAGCTAGCATGGACACTGACAGTTGTGAATCTGATGCAGCTGAAGAGCTACTGCCCCTTTACCCGGGAAAGCACCGAACAACAGACAGGGACGTTGGACCAGCGAAGAGGCGCAAATACATACACTACCGTTCAAAAGTTTGGGGTCACTGAGAAATGTCCTTATTTTTGAAAAGCACATTTTTTTCATCCATTAAAATAACATCAAATTGATCAGAAATACAGTGTAGACATTGTTAGTGTTGTAAATGACTATTGTAGCTGGAAACGGCTGTTTTTTAATGAAATATCTACATAAGCGTACAGAGAAACAGATGCCTCACAAGTCCTCAACTGTTAGCTTCATTAACTAATACCCACACAACACCAGTCTCTACGTCAACAATGAAGAGACTGGACAGAGGAACTCTGCCTAGAAGGACAGCATCCCGGAGTCGCCTCTTCACTGTTGACGTTGAGTCTGGTGTTTTGCAGGTACTATTTAATGAAGCTGCCAGTTGGGGACTTGTGAGGCGTCTGTTTCTCAAACTAGACACTCTAATGTACTTGTCCTCTTGCTCAATTGTGCACCGGGGCCTCCCACTCTATTCTGGTTAGAGCCAGTTTGATGTTTTTTTTTATGTACAAAATATGTGCTTTTCTTTCAAAAACAAGGACATTTCTAAGTGACCCCAAACTCTTGAACAGTAGTGTATGTTGGGAGTAGTGCCTTTCCTCAGCCACAGTGTGTTATACGTGCAAAAGTACTATCTCACAACTCAATGAAACCTTCACTCTTACGCAGACATTTAGAAACAAAACATGCCAATTTGAAAAATAAGCCGCAGGAGTTTTTTTTGCGAGAATTAAGACGACTTTCGAAAAGTAAGGCATGTATAAAAGCAATAGATACCATTAATAAAAAGGGTCTAGAAGTGTTTTATATGGTGAGCTACCGAGTGGCTAGGACAGGCAAGCCCCATACTATTGTGGAGGACTTAATTCTTCCTGCTGCCACGGATATGGCTGGGACAATGCTGGGGGAAAAGGCCAAAAAAACTATACAGACAACGCCTTCCTCAAACAACACTGTTTCACGACGCATCAGTGACATGGCAGGAGATGTTTTGAAACAATTACTGCTTCACATACAAGCCAGTGAATTATATGCGTTACAGCTGGATGAGTCAACAGACGTGGCGGGCCTGGCACAGCTCCTGGTATAAGTCTGTTACATTTATGGGAAGGTCAATTAAGGAAGATATCCTCTTCTGCAAATCACTGGAAACCAGGACAACAGGAGAGGATATTTTTAAAGTACTGGACAGCTTTGTGACATCAAATGGACTTTGGTGGTGAGGATGTGTTGGTATCTGTACTGATGGAGCAAAAGCCATGACAGGGAGACAATGGTGGAGTGGTAATGCACGTGCAAGCAGTTGCTCCAGACGTCACTTGGGTACACTGCAGCATTCAGCGAGAGGCTCTTGCTGACAGCTTGAAAGACGTTTTCAACACTACAGTGAAAATGGTTAACTTTGTTAATTAAAGCAAGGCCCCTGAACTCTGGTGTATTTTCTGCAGTATGCAGTGATACGGGCAGCGACCATGTAACGCTTTTACATACAGAAGTGCGCTGGTCATCAAGGGGCAAAGTATTGACATTTTTTAAATAGAGAAACGAGCTTAAAGTTTTCTTTTACTGACCATAATTTTCACTCGTCTGACCGCTTGCATGATGACGAGTTTCTCAAATGACTGGCCTATCTGGGTGATGTTTTTTCTCGCCTGAATGACCTGCATCTAGGATTACAGGGACTCTCCACAACTATTCAATGTGCAGGACTAAATTGAGGCTCTGATTAAGAAGCTGGAGTTCTTCTCTGTCTGCATTAACAATGACAACACACAGGTCTTTCCATCAGGACAAGGACAACACACAGGTCTTTCCATCAGGACAAGGACAACACACAGGTCTTTCCATCAGGACAAGGACAACACACAGGTCTTTCCATCAGGACAAGGACAACACACAGGTCTTTCCATCAGGACAAAGACAACACACAGGTCTTTCCATCAGGACAAGGACAACACACAGGTCTTTCCATCAGCACAAGGACAACACACAGGTCTTTCCATCAGGACAACGACAACACACAGGTCTTTCCATCAGGACAAGGACAACACACAGGTCTTTCCACCAGGACAAGGACAACACACAGGTCTTTCCATCAGGACAAGGACAACACACAGGTCTTTCCATCAGGACAATGACAACACACAGGTCTTTCCATCAGGACAATGACAACACACAGGTCTTTCCATCAGGACAAGGACAACACACAGGTCTTTCCATCAGGACAACGACAACACACAGGTCTTTCCATCAGGACAAGGACAACACACAGGTCTTTCCATCAGGACAATGACAACACACAGGTCTTTCCATCAGGACAAGGACAACACACAGGTCTTTCCATCAGGACAACGACAACACACAGGTCTTTCCATCAGGACAAGGACAACACACAGGTCTTTCCATCAGGACAAGGACAACACACAGGTCTTTCCATCAGGACAAGGACAACACACAGGTCTTTCCATCAGGACAAGGACAACACACAGGTCTTTCCATCAGGACAAGGACAACACACAGGTCTTTCCATCAGGACAAGGACAACACACAGGTCTTTCCATCAGGACAAGGACAACACACAGGTCTTTCCATCAGGACAAGGACAACACACAGGTCTTTCCATCAGGACAAGGACAACACACAGGTCTTTCCATTAGGACAAGGACAACACACAGGTCTTTCCATCAGGACAAGGACAACACACAGGTCTTTCCGTCAGGACAAAGACAACACACAGGTCTTTCCGTCAGGACAATGACAACACACAGGTCTTTCCATCAGGACAAGGACAACACACAGGTCTTTCCATCAGGACAAGGACAACACACAGGTCTTTCCATCAGGACAAGGACAACACACAGGTCTTTCCATCAGGACAAGGACAACACACAGGTCTTTCCATCAGGACAAGGACAACACACAGGTCTTTCCGTTATTGTATGATTTTTTGTGTGTAAATGAACTACGGTTTACTGACAATGTCAAATGTGATATAACGAAGTACCTGAGTGAGTTGGGTGCAGAATTACACAGGTACTTTCCAGAAACGGACGACACCAACAACTGGATTCGTTACCCCTTTCATACTCTGCCTCCAGTCCACTTACCGATATCTCAACAAGAGAGACTCATCAAAATTGCAACAAGCGGTTCTGTGAAAATTTAATTTAATCAGAAGCCACTGCTAGATTTCTGGAAAGGACTGCACTCAGAGTATCCTGCTTTGGCAAATTGCGCTGTTAATTAAGACACTGATGCCCTTTGCAACCACATACCTATGTGAGAGTGGATTCTCAGTTCTCACTAGCATGAAAACTAAATACAGGCACAGACTGTGTGGAAAATGATTTAAGACTGAGACTCTCCAAGACAACCCAACATTGCAGAGTTATGTGCATCCTTCAAGCACAACCTTATTAACCTGTGGTGAGTTATTCACAATTTCGATAAACAAGTACGTTTTTTTATGTAAGATGGTTAAACAAAGAGCAGATATATTGATTATTATTATATTATTATTTGTGACCTGGTCCTATAAGAGCTCTTTGTCACTTCCCACGAGCCGGGTTGTGACAAAAACTAATTATTATGTTTAATGAATGTATCGTATAGTGTGTGTGTGGCAGCCTTACAATGATGGCAAAAAAACAAAATTTGAGAGTGGTGCTGGAGCTGCAGCTGCAGCTGGAGGTTGAATGTTTGAAGGGGTACGGGACTATAAAAAGTTTGGGAACCACTGCTACATTTCATAGCTCATCCCTGGCCTCTGATACTGTAGCAGGATCAACTCCAATAATATCCTTTCCTGTTCAACTCCTAGAGTGTCAGGATGACACAGTTTCATATTGGCTTCTTTGGTGTTCTCATAGCAACGTCATCCCCTGTAAATTATTCACAGCTGCACTCACAGCATGAAAGAATAAACTGGTTATAGCATCCCCCATCTGGCTAGGCTACCGCATACAAAAGGGAGAAAACCAACTCTGAGACCTGAAATCCGAGGCTTGTCAACAGTGTAAAGCCTACTACTGTATTCACACTCGGGGACATACAGCAGGCAAATAGACTGATTTGGTGCCCTTTCAATGTGCTTGAGTGGAATAGCATCAAAAATTAATACAATTACTGTATAAAACTTTATTGTTTTAATATGCTTTCATTCCGTCCATTATTTCATAACCAGCGGTTTAAGGGTTTATGAACACATTACTTTCAGAGCAGACTATGGCTGTAAAATGTATTTCACCACATAAAACCCTGTTAACACATCAACTGTATTACAACAACGGGTTCCTGATCACTGCAAACAGGAGAAAACACACTGACAAAGAAAACATAGGGCTTCAAATTGAATATCACACTTGAAGCATGTTTGTGATTATACAAACAACCCAGCAAACCAAAATTAATTTTGTGAAAGTTCCCAGAACATTGGTTAGGTTGCGGCAAATGTTCTCATAACACAAAAAACTGTCCACTTGTGCTGATGGTTATACAATGTTTGTATAAAACATTTGCATTTTGCAAGAATGTTCCCAGAACGATGCTCTCATATTTTGTTGCGGCTGTATGTTGTTAAAAACATTACTGCTACATTGTGTTATTACATTACCTGGTAACCTAATGAGAACGTTTGGGGAATGTTCTGTGGTGTTTCTTACAGATGTTGTGCACAACATTTTAGGGAATGTTAGGAGAACATTCAAAGGATATTTCATAAAAATAAAAATAAATGTACAAAATGATTTTGTTAACAAAAACATTATTTTAATGTTTTTGGGATGTTAATCATCCTAAGACCCTAACTAGAACTTAAGGGGAATCTTAGCTAATGTTCAGGGAATGTTCCTAGTTTGCTAGGAAAGGATTTGAGCCACTGCACATTAAGTAGACAAAATGGCATCAGAGGACCCTAACTTCATTGCTGACATTTTACATTGTACTTATTCCGTGATTTATACCGATGACCTTTGTGATTTTGATGATTGTCAAGCATAATATATATATTGTTTTACAACTTAGAATATGCCATTCTATGCCTTTCTAGCTTACTTTTATCTCTTAAGTGCATTTGAAAAGTATTCAGACCCCTTGATTTTTTCCACATTTTGTTACGTTACAGCCTTATTCTAAAATGGATTAAATAAATACAAATCTTCATCAATCTACACACAACACCCCATAATGACAAAGCAAAAACAGGTTTTTAGGATTTTTTGAAAATGTTTTCAAATTCAAAAAAATATTTGCATCCTGTTTCTATTTATCATCCTTGAGATGTTTCTCCAACTTGATTGTCGTCAACGTGTGGTAAATTCAATTGATTGGACATGATTTGGAAAGGCACACACCTGTCAATATAAGGTCGCACAGTTGACAGTGTATGTCAGAGCAAAAACCAGGCCATGAGGTCAAAGGAATTGTCCGTAGAGCTCAGAGACAGGATTGTGTCAAGGCACAGATCTGGGGAAGGATACCAAACATTTCTGCAGCATTGCAAGAACACAGTGGCCTCCATCTTTCGTAAATGGAAGAGGTTTGGCACCACCAAGACTCTTCCTAGAGCTGGCTTCACTGCCAAACTGAGCAATGGGGGGAGAAGTGCCTTGGTCAGGGAAGTGACCAAGAACCTGATGGTCACTCTGACAGGGTTCCTCTGTGGTGATGGGAGAACCTTCCAGAAGGACAACCATCTGTGCAGCACTCCACCAATCAGGCCTTTATGGTACGGTGGCCAGACGAAAGTCACTCCTCAGTAAAAGGCACATGACAGTCGGCTTGTAGTTTGCCAAAGGCACCTAAACACTCTCTTTGGTCTGAATGGCAAGCGTCACGTGTGGAGGAAACATGGCACCATCCCGACGGTGAAGCATGGTGGTGGCAGCATCATGCTGTGGTGATTTTTTTCAGCAGCAGAAATTGGGAGACTAATCAGGATCGAGGCAAAGATGAACGGAGCAAAGTACAAAGAGATCCTTGATGAAAACCTGCTCCAGAGCATTCAGGACCTCGACTGGGGCGAAGGTTCACCTTCCAACAGGACAATGACCCTAAGCACACAGCAAAGACAACGCAGGAGTGGCTTCGGGACAAGTCTCAGAATGTCCTTGAGTGGCCCAGCCAGAGCCCGGACTTGAACCCCATCGAACATCTCTGGAGAGACCTTAAAATAGCTGTGCAGCGACGCTCACCATCCAACCTGACAGAGCTTGAGAGGATCTGCAGAGAAGAATGGGAAAAACTCCCCAAATACCGGTGTTTACTGAGTAAAGGGTCTGAAAACCTGTTTTTGCTTTGTTATTATCGGGTGTTGTGTGTACACTGATGAGTTAAAAAAAACAATTTAATCAATTTTAGAATAAGGCTGTAACGTAACAACATTTGGAAAAAGTCAAGGGGATCTTAATACTTTACGAATGCACTGTACGTACATTGCTTGAATTGCGCCTGCTCATAATACAGTAATATGCTCAAAACCCATAACCATTAAAGGTATAGTTCAAACAAATTGACATGATATTCCTCTTACCGTTGCTGCTGTCAATTTCAGTATTTTTGTGAACTACCCCTTTAAGTGGTATTGCGACCATTCCTTTGCTCATTGTACATGGTAAGAAGGACAAGACACAGAGAAAATAAAACAATCAAAAGACCAGATAAAGACAATCTCCCTTTTCAGGTTGAAAGGAGCATAAAACACGACTGGCTTATTTTCTTTATGACTATTGCCCATAAAAACGCACAGAAATTTGAATACTTTTAAATCCAACACTCGCTGTTTAAGACTCAGTCCCTGAAGGTAAAACAGTCTTGGGTATAGTATCAAGATGTCTAACTCTCATAAAATTCCACATATATTTAAAGAGAATATAGTGTGTCCACCCTCATTTTGAAGTCAGTAAGCTTGAGTCTCACATCATTTTCATGTTGAATTTACGTGGCGCATCGCCGGTTGGACTACTCTCACCTGCCTCCGCCTTACGCGGTACATACTCAATCTCTATGTTTGGCTTGACGTTGCCTTTTCCTCTGCTCCAGAGGAAGAGGATGACGAGACAGAAGAGGACGACGCCGAGGAACGAGATAAATCCCATGGTGGTGGCGATGATCAGAGTCTTCACGTCGAATGGGAAGGGAACCTGGGCCAGGGTCCCGTTGGCCCCGTCCTCGCTGGGCTGGTTGGAGATGAAAGCAAACGTCTTGTTGGGCTGGTGCGGCCAGTTGGGCGAGTAGCTGTGCACATGCAGGTGGGCAGGCTTGGTGTCATTCCCTGCGGCATTGCTGGCGATGCACAGGTAGGTACCGTTGTCCTGGATCTGGGCGTAGCGCACCTCTAGCGTGCCCTCGGGGGACACGCTGAGACGCCCCACGGACTTGGTGGTGATGAACTGCTTCTTGGGGGACAGCCACATGATCACGGGGGCTGGGTCGCCGTCCGCCTGGCATGGGTAATGGACCGTTGTGCCCTCGTCTACGTGCCTCTGCAGTGCCTTGTGGTCTTGTATCCTGGACTTCTGGCAGGTGAAGGAATCGGAGGGGAGGATGTCGGGGAAGTCTTTGAACTCCTTGCCCTGCACGGCCTCGGGCAAAGAGCAGGAGGGCTGCTGCCGGTTGAAGTTGAGCCTCCAGCGGCGACGGAAGACCCAGAGCAGTCGGCAGTCGCAGGCCAGTGGGTTCCCGTACAGTGCCAGGGTCTCCAGGTTCCCCACGGAGTGAAACGCGGATTCCTCCAGGGTGCTCAGGCTATTGCTGGATACGTTGAGGACTCGGAGATGGTTCAAGCCCCAGAAGGAGTAGGGCTCGATTGTGGCTAATCTCCCTCCTACCAAGTGGAAGGCCTGAAGCCTCATTAGATTGTGCAGCTTGTTCCCCTCCACCGTGTGAATGGGATTAAAAGACAAGTTGAGAAAGAGAAGGTGCCCAAGGTGTCGGATGGCCTGGTAAGGGATGGCGGTGAGGTTACAGTTTGTGATGGTCAGGGAGGTGATGTTGAGGCCGTACAGGCATTTGGAAGTCATGGTGTCCAGGTAGGGCCAGTAGGAGATCTCTAACACCCTCAGGCGTTCAAGCCTCTTGAAGGAGTAATCCCTGACGGCATTGACGGTGAGGTGGCGTAGTCGCAGGGACAGCAGGTTGTGCAGATGGCTCAGGGCCTCAGTGGGCACCGACGTCAGGTTGCACCGCTCCATGGTCAACTGTTCCAGGCTGCTGAGGCCGTGGAACGCTCGGTGAGAGATGAACACCAGGTCGTTATCGCCGACTTCCAGAGCCTTCAGATTGTACAGCTCCTGGAACATGTAGTCCAGCAGGATGACAATTCTGTTCTCGCTAATGTCCAGCTGGGTGAGGTTGCTGAGGCCTGTGAACACTCCCAACTGGATTAGCTTAAGCTGGTTGTTGCGCAGCCCCAGAGTCCGCAAGCCGACAAGGTTGCTAAAAGCCCCGGGCTCCATGGAAGAGATATTGTTCTCATTGAGCTGCAGCTCCTCCAGCTGTGGGTAGTTGATGAACTCCTCAGGCCCCAGGCTTTTCAGACGGTTCTTGCTGAGGTCCAGTAGTTTCGTCTCGATGGGGATGCCCTCGGGAAACGAGGCCAGCCTCCGTCGATGGCACACCACGGAACGTTCCTGAGCATTACACTCACAGCGGGACGGGCAGCCGGTGGTGGAGCCGGAGAGGACAGTGCCCAGCATTAGGACCAGGATGGGCTGCCAGCACGCCACCAGGTAGCTGTGCCCACCTGCCTCCCCGGACACCATTCTACTGCTTACCTGCGGAGACAGAAGTAAGAGGGATGGTTGGCACATTTAAAGGAGAACTAAATGTATAAACACATTTTTTAAAATATATTATTTTGTCAGGTTTGACGCTTATCTCCTGAAGTATTATTGATATAAAAAACATTTGTGTTTATTTAACAAACAATACTTTAGCCACACAACAGACAAAAATCATAACTCTTGCCCAGAAGATGATGTCACGGGGCTACATTCGCCTCAGATTTGGACTAAAGGCTCTGGGTTAGACAAGTGGTATAAATATCAGGTGAAATACCAGAAGGTGAACAGAAAACCTCAGATTTCCTTTCACAACAAAAATCTTCTTCAAACTATTCATGTGGTGTTTAGTACCTACGCCACTCACAGAGGACACATCTGAATTACAGCTTTAATTGGTTTTTTATGCAATAAACGACAAAGCTCAAATTAGTCCTTTTCACTTCCGATTAGGCTCTCTCATAAACCTCAATCAACTAAATGAAGTAGACAAAGTATTTACAGCCATAAACAAATGTCAGTTTAATTGACAAATTATGGAGAGATACCTACTTCCAATGTGAAAGAGAATTATGCCAGGCTTGTATGGAACACAATGTAGTGTTCTGTACAATTGCCTGGAGGACCTTGTACTCTAGACTCTCTGTCTATTCCGATTGCAGGTTACTCTTCTCTGTTACTCTTCTCTTATCTGTGTGTCACGGTCCTAAACACCAACTGCTGCTCTATCGACATAGGACTGTAAGTCTTCTGTAAACCCCAAAGAACTACTGTCCATCCAACCGTGAGGGACAGATACATTCTTTATCCTGGCTTTATGAACTCTTCATCTGCTGGCTGAGGGAGAAATGGGCTGCCTTGTGGGCTCCAGGGTCTGTCAGTTACTGTTCGAGATGTTAGAAGCACCTCGAGTCACCTGTCAATCTCCCTGTGACAAGTAGTTGGAATGAGAAATAGTTTACCGAAATGTGCTTTAATTCAATGGATTAAAAGGCGTGAATAAACAAGTGTGCTGCCTGCAACTAAACACAACACTACCATGCGGCTGGCTGGCGAGCTGTCGACCTTGGAGTGATATACAACGGAGATTGCTGCAGAGAAGTGATAAACGGAGAGAGAGAGAGAATGTTTAAACCCTTATTTGCTTTCGACTCAGGGGCGTTTTAACTTGCAAAAGCCTTCAAGCTCTGGTTCCCACATCGATCATACAATTTGAGGCTCATCCATGTCTGTGGGATGTGCTCTGTGAAGAAGCCATGCTAAGTGAGAATAATAGCTCTCTGGACATTCTCTTTATTGAGAGGTCTTTATTTGACAGTCAAGCTAAACATCTGTACCATCCATCAATATGTGCTAATGTTGCTAAATGTCCCTAAAGGACAGGGTAAATGTCACTGTCCTCAAACCATTTCACTGACTCCTGGCTAAAGCCCACAGAGACCGAGAGGAAGAAAGGCTGTCTGCACAGTGCAACAAGAATCTACAAACTCAAAAGTCAATCAGAAATACTGTTTGTTTCTCCCCAATGTGCATGGTGAAAGAAAAGTTCCCAAGTCCAAAAACATCTGATGAAATATATGCTACAGGGAGGCTCACTTGTATGCAAGTAATGTAGGCATATATACATACTGAACATACAGTAACTAACCAAACATTGTGGTTTCACTAGACTGTACATTTCTCCTGGGACAGATACTAAACATGTTCACTAGACTGTACATTTCTCCTGGGACAGATACTAAACATGTACACTAGACTGTACATTTCTCCTGAGACAGATACTAAACATGTTAACTAGACTGTACATTTCTCCTGGGACAGATACTAAACATGTTCACTAGACTGTACATTTCTCCTGGGACAGATACTAAACATGTTCACTAGACTGTACATTTCTCCAGGGACAGATACTAAACATGTTCACTAGACTGTACATTTCTCCAGGGACTAAACATGTTCACTAGACTGTACATTTCTCCTGGGACAGATACTAAACATGTTCACTAGACTGTACATTTCTCCTGGGACAGATACTAAACATGTTCACTAGACTGTACATTTCTCCAGGGACTAAACATGTTCACTAGACTGTACATTTCTCCTGGGACAGATACTAAACATGTTCACTAGACTGTACATTTCTCCTGGGACAGATACTAAACATGTTCACTAGACTGTACATTTCTCCTGGGACAGATACTAAACATGTTCACTAGACTGTACATTTCTCCTGGGACAGATACTAAACATGTTCACTAGACTGTACATTTCTCCTGGGACAGATACTAAACATGTTCACTAGACTGTACATTTCTCCAGGGACTAAACATGTTCACTAGACTGTACATTTCTCCTGGGACAGATACTAAACATGTTCACTAGACTGTACATTTCTCCTGGGACAGATACTAAACATGTTCACTAGACTGTACATTTCTCCTGGGACAGATACTAAACATGTTCACTAGACTGTACATTTCTCCTGGGACAGATACTAAACATGTTCACTAGACTGTACATTTCTCCAGGGACTAAACATGTTCACTAGACTGTACATTTCTCCTGGGACAGATACTAAACATGTTAACTAGACTGTACATTTCTCCTGGGACAGATACTAAACATGTTAACTAGACTGTACATTTCTCCTGGGACAGATACTAAACATGTTCACTAGACTGTACATTTCTCCTGGGACAGATACTAAACATGTTCACTAGACTGTACATTTTTCCTGGGACAGATACTAAACATGTTCACTAGACTGTACATTTCTCCTGGGACAGATACTAAACATGTTCACTAGACTGTACATTTCTCCTGGGACAGATACTAAACATGTTCACTAGACTGTACATTTCTCCAGGGACTAAACATGTTCACTAGACTGTACATTTCTCCAGGGACTAAACATGTTCACTAGACTGTACATTTCTCCTGGGACAGATACTAAACATGTTCACTAGACTGTACATTTCTCCTGGGACAGATACTAAACATGTTCACTAGACTGTACATTTCTCCTGGGACAGATACTAAACATGTTCACTAGACTGTACATTTCTCCTGGGACTAAACATGTTCACTAGACTGTACATTTCTCCAGGGACTAAACATGTTCACTAGACTGTACATTTCTCCTGGGACAGATACTAAACATGTTCACTAGACTGTACATTTCTCCTGTGAGAGATACTAAACATGTTAACTAGACTGTACATTTCTCCTGGGACAGATACTAAACATGTTCACTAGACTGTACATTTCTCCAGGGACTAAACATGTTCACTAGACTGTACATTTCTCCTGGGACAGACCTAAACATGTTCACTAGACTGTACATTTCTCCAGGGACTAAACATGTTCACTAGACTGTACATTTCTCCTGGGACAGATACTAAACATGTTCACTAGACTGTACATTTCTCCTGGGACAGATACTAAACATGTTCACTAGACTGTACATTTCTCCAGTGACTAAACATGTTAACTAGACTGTACATTTCTCCTGGGACAGATACTAAACATGTTAACTAGACTGTACATTTCTCCTGGGACTAAACATGTTCACTAGACTGTAAATTTCTCCTGGGACAGATACTAAACATGTTAACTAGACTGTACATTTCTCCTGGGACAGATACTAAACATGTTCACTAGACTGTACATTTCTCCTGGGACTAAACATGTTCACTAGACTGTACATTTCTCCTGGGACAGATACTAAACATGTTAACTAGACTGTACATTTCTCCTGGGACAGATACTAAACATGTTCACTAGACTGTACATTTCTCCTGGGACTAAACATGTTCACTAGACTGTACATTTCTCCAGGGACAGATACTAAACATGTTCACTAGACTGTACATTTCTCCTGGGACAGATACTAAACATGTTAACTAGACTGTACATTTCTCCAGGGACTAAACATGTTCACTAGACTGTACATTTCTCCAGGGACAGATACTAAACATGTTCACTAGACTGTACATTTCTCCTGGGACAGATACTAAACATGTTCACTAGACTGTACATTTCTCCTGGGACAGATACTAAACATGTTCACTAGACTGTACATTTCTCCTGGGACTAAACATGTTCACTAGACTGTACATTTCTCCTGGGACAGATACTAAACATGTTCACTAGACTGTACATTTCTCCTGGGACAGATACTAAACATGTTCACTAGACTGTACATTTCTCCTGGGACAGATACTAAACATGTTCACTAGACTGTACATTTCTCCTGGGACTAAACATGTTCACTAGACTGTACATTTCTCCTGGGACTAAACATGTTCACTAGACTGTACATTTCTCCTGGGACAGATACTAAACATGTTAACTAGACTGTACATTTCTCCTGGGACAGATACTAAACATGTTCACTAGACTGTACATTTCTCCAGGGACTAAACATGTTCACTAGACTGTACATTTCTCCTGGGACAGATACTAAACATGTTCACTAGACTGTACATTTCTCCTGGGACTAAACATGTTCACTAGACTGTACATTTCTCCTGGGACTAAACATGTTCACTAGACTGTACATTTCTCCAGGGACTAAACATGTTCACTAGACTGTACATTTCTCCTGGGACAGATACTAAACATGTTCACTAGACTGTACATTTCTCCAGGGACTAAACATGTTCACTAGACTGTACATTTCTCCAGGGACTAAACATGTTCACTAGACTGTACATTTCTCCTGGGACAGATACTAAACATGTTCACTAGACTGTACATTTCTCCTGGGACAGATACTAAACATGTTCACTAGACTGTACATTTCTCCTGGGACAGATACTAAACATGTTCACTAGACTGTACATTTCTCCTGGGACAGATACTAAACATGTTCACTAGACTGTACATTTCTCCTGGGACTAAACATGTTCACTAGACTGTACATTTCTCCTGGGACTAAACATGTTCACTAGACTGTACATTTCTCCAGGGACAGATACTAAACATGTTAACTAGACTGTACATTTCTCCTGGGACTAAACATGTTCACTAGACTGTACATTTCTCCAGGGACAGATACTAAACATGTTAACTAGACTGTACATTTCTCCTGGGACTAAACATGTTAACTAGACTGTACATTTCTCCTGGGACAGATACTAAACATGTTAACTAGACTGTACATTTCTCCTGGGACTAAACATGTTCACTAGACTGTACATTTCTCCAGGGACTAAACATGTTAACTAGACTGTACATTTCTCCTGGGACAGATACTAAACATGTTCACTAGACTGTACATTTCTCCAGGGACAGATTCCTGGACATAAACGAATGATCAAAGGGTCCATTTTAGGACCACGGTAACCACAGTAACCAAAACTATGTGGCACATACCATATCCACCCATTATGCCATCATTGACTTGAATAGGGAGGCTTGTTCTATGGATTCTAGTTCTATGGCACATGCTGCATTTGGCTTCCAAGAGTGGCTGCGGTCGACATCATATTTAACCACTGGGCAGTACAGCAAGATTTCATGGTTTCTGTGGTTTATGAAGTAGTAAGCTAACCATTCTTGTTAAACATTTCTGTGGTCTCCGATGCATTCTCCAAAAGATAAATACTCTAGGAAGTATTTCACTTTGACCTACAGACATCTGTTTTTCAGGTATTTCTGAGAAACACTCCATTACTGTTTAATGAAAGTATAATACGCCAGTAGTACTACGCACTAGATCAGTACCACAGCTCTACCTCGACTGGGTTTCCCCCAGCGAGAGGAGCAAAATGATGAGTGTACAGTAGAGAGTTGTACAAAGCTGTCCAGGTTGTAGAGTATGAATGGGAAGTATCAAATGGAACAGAAACAGTCTCCTGCCAGAGAGCCGGCATGTCGTCACTGCTGATAAGTGGTGGTACTGAATCAGCATATAAACAGCTTGAACTCACACAGAGGAGAAGTGAGGGAGCTCATTCCCTGCAACGCATAATGGTTTTTCAAGAGTGCTTCAATTGTTCGACGGAAGTGCCCGATAGTATCTCTCGTTGCGCAACTTGTGTCACATAGTTGTACGATTAACAAAACAGACGTGACAGTAGGATGAGAGGGATTCTGCTGGTAGCCGCGTGGTAACACCAATTACACCTTACAAATGCCAGACGGAGAGAAAATAGTGCCATTAGGACAGTTGGGACTGTTCTTTTAGCAGGACCAGCGACCCAGTAGGTCTAACTGTCTTCTACATTTCTCCTCCAATCTAGATTCACATTTTTCAAAGGGCTGTACAGTGACAGTATACACAACTCCTGTAATACAACCAAATCTACTTTGTTGGTTTCAAACTGCAAGAACATGTTTCAACCTTTCCCCATACAGTATTATTGTGTGGCTTGTGAATGGATAGATCAGGTTGGTTTAAAAGCATTCACAGACCTCCACCCAACCTAATTGAGGGTTTGGAATATGCCACACAATATAGATGAGAATTGAACCTTGGGTTCATGAATGTATTGGGTTGATGACTGTGAAATCTCACTGATGCTAATTGAGGGTTTGGAATATGTCACACAATCAAACATCTATTAGATATCTGATAGAGGAAATGGCTGGTCTTTATCGAGCCCAGACAGGACAACAGTCTACCAGCCGAGGAAAATAAAAAGGACGAAGGAGACATTTTGATATTTCAACTGATAAAAGCACTCGAATGTAAATGTTGTGATGTCATTTCGAAACTGTGATGAAATGCCAAACACAATGAGTCAAAGATGGTCTGGAATAACAACTCGCTAACACATGACTAAGGCTGCATTTACGCAGGCAGACCAATTCTGATCTTTTGCTAAGAATTGCTCTTTTGACCAACTCTTAACTGGGCATAACTGGGCATAAGATCAGAATTGGGCTGCCTGTGTAAACAGTATGTATGTGTATCGCCCACTGCATGTCCAGACAATAACATGGACGTGTGGATGAAAGGCATTGCTGTGCTTTGATGCTTTAGTTGTATCCTAACCTAAAGTCATGCAGCCTTATTTGATGTTTTGTCTTCCTGTGAAAATGCATTACAGAGAGAATGGTTACATGGATATTTTACTGTATTATGTCATCTGGGATTCACTTGCAAAAGTTTGTATTTTTATTTGTTATTTTATATGGGGCAGAAATAAACCAAACAATGTAATTGAAATAACCCTTAAAATTAAAATGACAAGAGAACCCATTACCAATGTTGCTTTCTGTCTCAAATCACTTTGCATGTTTGTATTGGAGTTTAGTGCATGATCTCATTTCTTTCCACTTTGGAGGAAATTCAACCCATAAAAACAGGAAATTCAACCCCTCTCTCCACCTCCTTCTCTCTCTGTTTCCATCTCCATCTCTCTCTCCCTGCCTCTCTCCCTGTCTCCACCTCCCTCTCTCCCTGTTTCCATCTCTCTCTCCCTGCCTCTCTCCCTGTCTCTCCATCCCCCACTCCCTTTCTCCACCTCCCTCTCTCCCTGTCTCTCCATCCCTCTCTCCCTGTCTCTCCATCCCTCTCTCCCTGTTTCTCCATCTCTCTCTCCCTGTCTCTCCATCCCTCTCTCCCTGTCTCTCCATCCCTCTCTCCCTGTCTCCACCTCCATCTCTCCACCTCCCTCTCTCCCTGTTTCTCCATCTCTCTCTCTCTCCCTGATTCTCCATCTCTCACTCCCTGTCTCTCCATCCCTCTCTCCTTGTCTCTCCATCACTCTCTCCATGTCCTCTTAATAATGACCTTGGGAGGAAGCACAGTGGACCTTCCTCTTCCTCCTCTCTCCTGCAGTTGTAGGACTGCTAGCCCTTTCCTCTCGACCTCTTGTTCTCATCCCATTCTGACACATTTTTCTCTCTACCATCCGTCCCCCCCTCTCTCTCCTGGTAGATGCAGCTGAGCAAGGAAGCTGGTTATCACAGGCAGTGGTCCACTTGCACTGTGAATGTCTATACATTCCCTGTCTATACAGAACCACATAGAACCTGTTCCTCCATCCCTCTCTCCCTGTCTCCACCTCCCTCTATCCGTCTCTCTATCCCTCTCTCCCTGTCTCTCCATCCCTCTCTCCCTGTCTCTCCATCCCTCTCTCCCTGCCCTCTTTCCCTGTCTCCACCTCCCTCTCTCCCTGTTTCTCCATCTTTCTCTCAGTCTCTCCATCTCTCTCTCCCTGTCTCTCCATCCCTCTCTCCCTGTCTTTCCATCCCTCTCTCCATGTCCTCTTAATAATGACCTTGGGAGGAAGCACAGTGGACCTTCCTCGTCTTCCTCTCTCCTGCAGTTGTAGGACTGCTAGCCCTTTCCTCTCTGGACCTCTCGTTCTCATCACATTCTGACACATTTTTCTCTCTACCATCCATCCCCCCCTCTCTCTCCTGTAAGATGCAGCTGAGCAAGGAAGCTGGTTATCACAGGGAGTGGTCCACTTACACTGTGAATGTCTACACATTCCCTGTCTATACAGAAGCACATAGAACCATGACTACATGGAACTCTATTCCACATCAAGTAACTCATGCAAGCGGTACATTTTTATTTAAAAAAGAGATAAAAAACACACCTTATGGAACAGCGGGGACTGTGAAGAAACACAAACAGGCACAGACACATGCGCACACACACACACACATACACACACACACACGATGACACAATTGTGTATTGTAGATATGTGGTAGTAGAGTAGTGGCCTGAGGGCACACACTTAATGTGTTGTGGATGTATTGTAATGTTTTTTTAAATTGTATAATTCCCTTAATTTTGCTGGACCCCAGGAAGAGCAGCTGCTGTCTTGGCAGCTATTGGGGATCCATAATAAATCCAAATACTATTCTATGACCTATGAGCCTAATTTTTCAAGGCTAACTATTCAAGGCTAACTATTCAATGCTAACTATTCAAGGCTAACTATTCAATGCCAACTAGTTGATTCACTGATGTGGTCATCCTGTCTGGGTCTGGGTTGTCTCCTGACCCCTCCTGTCTCAAGCCTCCAGTATTTATGCTGCAGTAGTTTATGTGTCGGGGGGGCTAGGGTCAGTTTGTTATATCTGGAGTACTTCTCCTGTCCTATTCGGTGTCCTGTGTGAATCTAAGTGTGCGTTCTCTAATTCTCTCCTTCTCTCTTTCTTTCTCTCTCTTGGAGGACCTGAGCCCTAGGACCATGCCCCAGGACTACCTGACATGATGACTCCTTGCTGTCCCCAGTCCACCTGGCCGTGCTGCTGCTCCAGTTTCAACTGACCTGAGCCCTAGGACCATGCCCCAGGACTACCTGACATGATGACTCCTTGCTGTCCCCAGTCCACCTGACCGTGCTGCTGCTCCAGTTTCAACTGTTCTGCCTTATTATTATTTGACCATGCTGGTCATTTATGAACATTTGAACATCTTGGCCATGTTCTGTTATAATCTCCACCCGGCACAGCCAGAAGAGGACTGGCCACCCCACATAGCCTGGTTCCTCTCTAGGTTTCTTCCTAGGTTTGGGCCTTTCTAGGGAGTTTTTCCTAGCCACCGTGCTTCTACACCTGCATTGCTTGCTGTTTGGGGTTTTAGGCTGGGTTTCTGTACAGCACTTGGAGATATCAGCTGATGTACGAAGGGCTATATAAATAAATTTGATTTGATTTGATTTGATTTGAACTATTCAAGGCTAACTATTCAAGGCTAACTATTCAATGCTAACTATTCAAGGCTTAATATTCAATGCAAACTATTCAAGGCTTAATATTCAATGCTAACTATTCAAGGCTAACTATTCAATGCTAACTATTCAATTCAATGCTAACTATTCAATGCTAACTATTAAATGCTAACTATTCAAGGCTAACTATTCAATTCAATGCTAACTATTCAATGCTAACTATTAAATGCTAACTATTCAAGGCTAACTATTCAATGCTAACTATTCAATGCTAACTATTCAAGGCTTAATATTCAAGGCTAACTATTCAATGCTAACTATTCAAGGCTTAATATTCAATGCTAACTATTCAAGCCTTAATATTCAAGGCTTAATATTCAAGGCTAACTATTCAATGCTAACTATTCAAGGCTTAATATTCAAGGCTAATTATTCAATGCTAACTATTCAAGGCTTAATATTCAAGGCTTAATATTCAAGGCTAACTATTCAATGCTAACTATTCAAGGCTTAATATTCAAGGCTTAATATTCAAGGCTTAATATTCAAGGCTAACTATTCAATGCTAACTATTCAAGGCTTAATATGGCTTAAAATGTACAGTCAATAACACAATAGAAAAAGTCTATATACAGTGTGTGCAAATGGCGTGAGGAGGCAAGGCAATAAATAGGCCAAAGTAGCGAAGTAATTACAACTTAGCAAATTAACACTGGAGTGATAGATGTGCAGATGATGATGTGCAAGTAGAAATACTGGTGTACAACAGAGAAAAAAGTAAATAAAAACAATATGGGGGATGAGGCAGGTAGATTGGATGGGCTATTTACAGATGGGCAGTGCAGCGATTGGTAAGCTGCTCAGATAGCTGATGCTTAAAGTTAGTGAGGGAGATATAAGTCTCCAACTTCAGCGATTTTTGCAATTCGTTCCAGTCATTGGCAGCAGAGAACTGAAAGGAAAGGCGGTTAAAGGAGGTGTTGGCTTTGGGGATGACCAGTGAGATATTCCTGCTGGCGTGCTACGGGTGGGTGTTGTTATTATGACCAGTGACTTTTCAAGGCTAACTATTCAAGGCTAACTATTCAAGGCTAACTATTCAAGGCTTAATATTCAAGGCTGTCTATTCAAAGAAAACTATTCAAGGCAAAATATTCAAAACTAACTATAGCAAACAACCTTACACAACATACTATAGATGAGACAACTTGGCCTATTGTGTCAGCTGTGCAAATAAGGATAGTTGTCAATCATTCACTACATGTTTTCAATCATTCACAACACATGAAGTATGAAGGATTTTCTTTGACTTTGTAACAGAGAAATGGGAACACCGTCAGCACGCAACATATTTCCACATTTCCACTTGTCGGAACACAAAACGCAAACAACATGTCGGATGTTGTTATTCCTCTTCCCCTTCCACACAAATTGGTAACATAGTGACTGACCTTCAAGGCAAGAAAAAATATTGATTTTACAGGCAGCAATTCTGCTATGCTGGGCATCAACACTGTAGATGACTCAGTATGCCTATCAGTGAAAACCAGGGTATTAAAAGAGGTTGATACTTCTAATTGATACTTTCCTGCTTCAAAATCCCTTTACCAAATTACTCAAATTATTGGACCAAATAATACTTAGACAGTTGTTAAAATGAATCCCATCTAAATAAATCAAAAGGTCTGTCAAAGGTACTGACACATGAAGTGTAACCAATAAGTCAGGTTGGGTAAGCCTCACATCTCAATGATGCTGTAATACCATGAAGCTAATGAGTTAGCCTCACATCTCAATGATGCTGTAATATCATGAAGCTAATGAGTTAGCCTCACATCTCAATGATACTGTAATACCATGAAGCTAATGAGTTAGCCTCACATCTCAATGATGCTGTAATACCATGAAGCTAATGAGTTAGCCTCACATCTCAATGATGCTGTGATATCATGAAGCTAATGAGTTAGCCTCACATCTCAATGATACTGTAATACCATGAAGCTAATGAGTTAGCCTCACATCTCAATGATGCTGTAATACCATGAAGCTAATGAGTTAGCCTCACATCTCAATGATACTGTAATACCATGAAGCTAATGAGTTAGCCTCACATCTCAATGATACTGTAAATCCATGAAGCTAATGAGTTAGCCTCACATCTCAATGATGCTGTAATATCATGAAGCTAATGAGTTAGCCTCACATCTCAATGATGCTGTAATATCATGAAGCTAATGAGTTAGCCTCACATCTCAATTATGCTGTAATATCATGAAGCTAATGAGTTAGCCTCACATCTCAATGATACTGTAATACCATGAAGCTATTGAGTTAGCCTCACATCTCAATGATGCTGTAATACCATGAAGCTAATGAGTTAGCCTCATATCTCAATGATACTGTAATACCATGAAGCTAATGAGTTAGCCTCACATCTCAATGATGCTGTAATATCATGAAGCTAATGAGTTAGCCTCACATCTCAATGATGCTGTAATATCATGAAGCTAATGAGTTAGCCTCACATCTCAATGATACTGTAATATCATGAAGCTAATGAGTTAGCCTCACGTCTCAATGATACTGTAATACCATGAAGCTAATGAGTTAGCCTCACATCTCAATGATACTGTACTGTAATACCATGAAGCTAATGAGTTAGCCTCGCGTCTCAATGATACTGTACTGTAATACCATGAAGCTAATGAGTTAGCCTCACGTCTCAATGATACTGTACTGTAATACCATGAAGCTAATGAGTTGGCCTCACATATCAGTGATACTGTAATACCATGAAGCTAATGAGTTAGCCTCACGTCTCAATGATACTGTAATACCATGAAGCTAATGAGTTAGCCTCACATCTCAATGATACTGCAATACCATGAAGCTAATGAGTTAGCCTCACGTCTCAATGATACTGTAATACCATGAAGCTAATGAGTTAGCCTCACATCTCAATGATACTGTAATACCATGAAGCTAATGAGTTAGCCTCACATCTCAATGATGCTGTAATACCATGAAGCTAATGAGTTAGCCTCACATCTCAATGATACAGTGCCTTGCGAAAGTATTCGTCCCCATTGAACTTTGCGACCTTTTGCCACATTTCAGGCTTCAAACATAAAGATATAAAACTGAATGTTTTTGTGAAGAATCAACAACAAGTGGGACACAATCATTAAGTGGAACGACATTTATTGGATATTTCAAACTTTTTTAACAAATTAAAAACTGAAAAATTGGGCGTGCAAAATTATTCAGCACCTTTACTTTCAGTGCAGCAAACTCTCTCCAGAAGTTCAGTGAGGATCTCTGAATGATCCAATGTTGACCTAAATGACTAATGATGATAAATACAATCCACCTGTGTGTAATCAAGTCTCCGTATAAATGCACCTGCACTGTGATAGTCTCAGAGGTCCGTCAAAAGCGCAGAGAACATCATGAAGAACAAGGAACACACCAGGCAGGTCCGAGATACTGTTGTGAAGAAGTTTAAAGCCGGATTTGGATACAAAAATATTTCCCAAGCTTTAAACATCCCAAGGAGCACTGTGCAAGCGATAATATTGAAATGGAAGGAGTATCAGACCACTGCAAATCTACCAAGACCTGGCCGTCCCTCTAAACTTTCAGCTCATACAAGGAGAAGACTGATCAGAGATGCAGCCAAGAGGCCCATAATCACTCTGGATGAACTGCAGAGATCTACAGCTGAGGTGGGAGACTCTGTCCATAGGACAACAATCAGTTGTATATTGCACAAATCTGGCCTTTATGGAAGAGTGGCAAGAAGAAAGCCGTTTCTTAAAGATATCCATAAAAAGTGTTGTTTAAAGTTTGCCACAAGCCACCTGGGAGACACACCAAACATGTGGAAGAAGGTGCTCTGGTCAGATGAAACCAAAATGGAACTTTTTGGCAACAATGCAAAACGTTATGTTTGGCGTAAAAGCAACACAGCTGAACACACCATCCCCACTGTCAAACATGGTGGTGGCAGCATCATGGTTTGGGCCTTCTTTTCTTCAGCAGGGACAGGGAAGATGGTTAAAATTGATGGGAAGATGGATGGAGCCAAATACAGGACCATTCTGGAAGAAAACCTGATGGAGTCTGCAAAAGACCTGAGACTGGGACGGAGATTTGTCTTCCAACAAGACAATGATCCAAAACATAAAGCAAAATCTACAATGGAATGGTTCAAAAATAAACATATCCAGGTGTTAGAATGGCCAAGTCAAAGTCCAGACCTGAATCCAATCGAGAATCTGTGGAAAGAACTGAAAACTGCTGTTCACAAATGCTCTCCATCCAACCTCACTGAGCTCAAGCTGTTTTGCAAGGAGGAATGGGAAAAAATGCCAGTCTCTCGATGTGCAAAGCTGATAGAGACATACCCCAAGCGACTTACAGCTGTAATCGCAGCAAAAGGTGGCGCTACAAAGTATTAACTTAAGGGGGCTGAATAATTTTGCACGCCCAATTTTTCAGTTTTTGATTTGTTAAAAAAGTTTGAAATATCCAATAAATGTCGTTCCACTTCATGATTGTGTCCCACTTGTTGTTGATTCTTCACAAAAAAATACAGTTTTATATCTTTATGTTTGAAGCCTGAAATGTGGCAAAAGGTCGCAAAGTGCAATGGGGCCGAATACTTTCGCAAGGCACTGTACTGTAATACCATGAAGCTAATGAGTTAGCCTCACATCTCAATGATGCTGTAATATCATGAAGCTAATGAGTTAGCCTCACATCTCAATTATGCTGTAATATCATGAAGCTAATGAGTTAGCCTCACATCTCAATGATGCTGTAATATCATGAAGCTAATGAGTTAGCCTCACATCTCAATGATGCTGTAATATCATGAAGCTAATGAGTTAGCCTCACATCTCAATTATGCTGTAATATCATGAAGCTAATGAGTTAGCCTCACATCTCAATGATACTGTAATACCATGAAGCTAATGAGTTAGCCTCACATCTCAATGATGCTGTAATACCATGAAGCTAATGAGTTAGCCTCACATCTCAATGATACTGTAATACCATGAAGCTAATGAGTTAGCCTCACATCTCAATGATGCTGTAATACCATGAAGCTAATGAGTTAGCCTCACATCTCAATGATACTGCAATACCATGAAGCTAATGAGTTAGCCTCACATCTCAATGATACTGTAATACCATGAAGCTAATGAGTTAGCCTCACATCTCAATGATACTGTAATACCATGAAGCTAATGAGTTAGCCTCACATCTCAATGATGCTGTAATATCATGAAGCTAATGAGTTAGCCTCACATCTCAATGATGCTGTAATATCATGAAGCTAATGAGTTAGCCTCACATCTCAATTATGCTGTAATATCATGAAGCTAATGAGTTAGCCTCACATCTCAATGATACTGTAATACCATGAAGCTAATGAGTTAGCCTCACATCTCAATGATGCTGTAATACCATGAAGCTAATGAGTTAGCCTCACATCTCAATGATACTGTAATATCATGAAGCTAATGAGTTAGCCTCACATCTCAATGATGCTGTAATACCATGAAGCTAATGAGTTAGCCTCACATCTCAATGATACTGTAATACCATGAAGCTAATGAGTTAGCCTCACATCTCAATGATGCTGTAATACCATGAAGCTAATGAGTTAGCCTCACATCTCAATGATACTGTAATATCATGAAGCTAATGAGTTAGCCTCACATCTCAATGATGCTGTAATACCATGAAGCTAATGAGTTAGCCTCACATCTCAATGATACTGTAATACCATGAAGCTAATGAGTTAGCCTCACATCTCAATGATGCTGTAATATCATGAAGCTAATGAGTTAGCCTCACATCTCAATGATACTGTAATACCATGAAGCTAATGAGTTATCCTCGCATCTCAATGATACTGTAATACCAAGAAGCTAATGAGTTAGCCTCACATCTCAATGATACTGTAATACCATGAAGCTAATGAGTTAGCCTCACATCTCAATGATACTGTAATATCATGAAGCTAATGAGTTAGCCTCACGTCTCAATGATACTGTAATACCATGAAGCTAATGAGTTAGCCTCACATCTCAATGATACTGTACTGTAATACCATGAAGCTAATGAGTTAGCCTCACGTCTCAATGATACTGTACTGTAATACCATGAAGCTAATGAGTTAGGCTCACGTCTCAATGATACTGTACTGTAATACCATGAAGCTAATGAGTTGGCCTCACATATCAGTGATACTGTAATACCATGAAGCTAATGAGTTAGCCTCACATCTCAATGATGCTGTAATACCATGAAGCTAATGAGTTAGCCTCACATCTCAATGATACTGTAATATCATGAAGCTAATGAGTTAGCCTCACATCTCAATGATGCTGTAATACCATGAAGCTAATGAGTTAGCCTCACATCTCAATGATACTGTAATACCATGAAGCTAATGAGTTAGCCTCACATCTCAATGATGCTGTAATATCATGAAGCTAATGAGTTAGCCTCACATCTCAATGATACTGTAATACCATGAAGCTAATGAGTTATCCTCGCATCTCAATGATACTGTAATACCAAGAAGCTAATGAGTTAGCCTCACATCTCAATGATACTGTAATACCATGAAGCTAATGAGTTAGCCTCACATCTCAATGATACTGTAATATCATGAAGCTAATGAGTTAGCCTCACGTCTCAATGATACTGTAATACCATGAAGCTAATGAGTTAGCCTCACATCTCAATGATACTGTACTGTAATACCATGAAGCTAATGAGTTAGCCTCACGTCTCAATGATACTGTACTGTAATACCATGAAGCTAATGAGTTAGGCTCACGTCTCAATGATACTGTACTGTAATACCATGAAGCTAATGAGTTGGCCTCACATATCAGTGATACTGTAATACCATGAGGCTAATGAGTTAGCCTCACGTCTCAATGATACTGTAATACCATGAAGCTAATGAGTTAGCCTCACATCTCAATGATACTGTAATATCATGAAGCTAATGAGTTAGCCTCACATCTCAATGATACTGTAATACCATGAAGCTAATGAGTTAGCCTCACATCTCAATGATACTGTAATATCATGAAGCTAATGAGTTAGCCTCACGTCTCAATGATACTGTAATACCATGAAGCTAATGAGTTAGCCTCACATCTCAATGATACTGTACTGTAATACCATGAAGCTAATGAGTTAGCCTCACGTCTCAATGATACTGTACTGTAATACCATGAAGCTAATGAGTTAGGCTCACGTCTCAATGATACTGTACTGTAATACCATGAAGCTAATGAGTTGGCCTCACATATCAGTGATACTGTAATACCATGAAGCTAATGAGTTAGCCTCACGTCTCAATGATACTGTAATACCATGAAGCTAATGAGTTAGCCTCACATCTCAATGATACTGTAATATCATGAAGCTAATGAGTTAGCCTCACATCTCAATGACACTGTAATACCATGAAGCTAATGAGTTAGCCTCACATCTCAATGATACTGTAATATCATGAAGCTAATGAGTTAGCCTCACGTCTCAATGATACTGTAATACCATGAAGCTAATGAGTTAGCCTCACATCTCAATGATACTGTACTGTAATACCATGAAGCTAATGAGTTAGCCTCACGTCTCAATGATACTGTACTGTAATACCATGAAGCTAATGAGTTAGCCTCACGTCTCAATGATACTGTAATACCATGAAGCTAATGAGTTAGCCTCACATCTCAATGATACTGCAATACCATGAAGCTAATGAGTTAGCCTCACGTCTCAATGATACTGTAATACCATGAAGCTAATGAGTTAGCCTCACATCTCAATGATACTGTAATACCATGAAGCTAATGAGTTAGCCTCACATCTCAATGATGCTGTAATACCATGAAGCTAATGAGTTAGCCTCACATCTCAATGATACTGTAATACCATGAAGCTAATGAGTTAGCCTCACATCTCAATGATACTGTAATACCATGAAGCTAATGAGTTAGCCTCACATCTCAATGATGCTGTAATATCATGAAGCTAATGAGTTAGCCTCACATCTCAATGATACTGTAATACCATGAAGCTAATGAGTTAGCCTCACATCTCAATGATACTGTAATATCATGAAGCTAATGAGTTAGCCTCACGTCTCAATGATACTGTAATACCATGAAGCTAATGAGTTAGCCTCACATCTCAATGATACTGTACTGTAATACCATGAAGCTAATGAGTTAGGCTCACGTCTCAATGATACTGTACTGTAATACCATGAAGCTAATGAGTTAGCCTCACGTCTCAATGATACTGTACTGTAATACCATGAAGCTAATGAGTTGGCCTCACATATCAGTGATACTGTAATACCATGAAGCTAATGAGTTAGCCTCACGTCTCAATGATACTGTAATACCATGAAGCTAATGAGTTAGCCTCACATCTCAATGATACTGCAATACCATGAAGCTAATGAGTTAGCCTCACGTCTCAATGATACTGTAATACCATGAAGCTAATGAGTTAGCCTCACGTCTCAATGATACTGTACTGTAATACCATGAAGCTAATGAGTTAGCCTCACGTCTCAATGATACTGTAATACCATGAAGCTAATTGAGTTAGCCTCACGTCTCAATGATACTGTACTGTAATACCATGAAGCTAATTGAGTTAGCCTCACGTCTCAATGATACTGTACTGTAATACCATGAAGCTAATAAGGGTAAAGCAGTTGGCATCCCAATACATTCCATTTAAAATGGAAACGGAAACAACTTGTTTTTTTAATGCTTTGAGCTTTATTTTTAGTCCAAAACGATGTTTGATGTTCCGTTTGACTACTCTAAGATTTAGATCAAAGCTTTGAGTTTTTGACAGCTGAGAATCTGTTAAAAGTTGACTGGACACCTTGATGTTGACATACTGTAAAGAGACACTTCTCAGACAGATTGAGCCAAAATCAATACATATTCTCAAATTTCACAAACCATCACAACAAAGATAATTTCAAAGCATTTCAACATTTTCAAAATACTGTCAAAAGTGTAGGCTACATTACTGTAGATTGCGTGAAATGAAAAGCTGGGTGTATTTTAACTACTTCATAAAAGTACACTTTGCCCGTGTAGCAGGTTGATTTTACATGAGAAATGAAGTAAATTAGAGCTCATTGATGACTTAGAACTGTCTCGTCTGTCTTCTCTTATCTAATTCAACAGACTCTCGCCTGCAGCACATCTGTGCTCCCCTCCTTCAGGGACATGGGGTGCATCTCAATGCTCTTTCAGGGGAGCTTTTCAGACATGGGGTTGCATCTCAATGCTTTTGCATGGCTTCCTTCTCTGTGCTCTTTTCCCTCATTACCACAAACAGATGAAGGGATTGAATAGGTATTCAATACACTTATTTAACCTGTGTTAGACCATGCCCCTTTTACTACATGCCTAGCACAAAGGGGGGAAAAGACAAAAGACTAGGTATCAGCCATCATGACGACTCCACCTAGACCTCCAACAGGAGCCTGTTCCAATGGGCCTTTCCCCCCTTTAAAACAGTGATGGATATGCTAATGAGATTTGAGTGACAGCTGATTGAAGGGGAGTGATCCAAGTGGAGGGAAGATTGCTGCTGGGAAATGTGGGAGATCCGAGCAGGCAAATCTACTCTAGAGAACACACAAAACAAGGGGATAAAATGAACAGCTTGGAACACAGGGCTCCAACCACACAACACAAATCAAATCAAATGTTATTTGTCACATGCCCCAAATTCAGTACAACAAGTGTAGACTTTACCGTGAAATGTTTACCTACGAGCCTTTTCCAAACAATGCAGTTTAAAAGAAAGAACATTAGCAAATAGATAAAAATGTAACAGTAACACAATAAAATAACATTAATGAGGCTATGTACAGGCTATATACAAGTAGTACCGGTACCGAGTCAGTGTACTAGGGTACGAGGTTGTATTGTTGTATTGTGTACATGTAGGTTTGTTTAGGTGAAAGCCTCCCCAGCTGCTACTGGACTGAAAGGTGATCTCAGTTCAAATTCATGTTTACTCCAACGGTTTCAACGTCCTGGTTGCTTGTCTATGATATTGAATTGGGACTATTTTAGGGGCCTGTCTTTTTCTCTAATGTATGTGTACCATGGGAGGAAACTGCCAGAGCAAGAACTACAATTGGTTACTGGATCTCAGACACAGAACACTTGGAGAGACTGTCCGCTACCATGGCAACCAGACAGCAGTTGGTCCCAATAGTCTAAAGAGGCTTCCTCGTCTCCTTTTCTCGGCTGATCTGACAACATGTGGAAAGTGAAAGCTAAGTATTGAATGCATCCATATCATGATTGCTTTGGCTTTTTCCAGTCAGTGCTAGTGCAGGAAAGGAAAAGAAGACCTTTTATACTACGACCACATTGGGATTCCCCCGTGGGCTGATTTGTTAGGGCACAATGTCACAGCACATCCAGACAGAAATGGAGTGTTAATAGAAGAGCCATTGTTCTCTGTCTTGCAGAATAGGGGATTTTACCAGCTTTTGCAAATCGTATCGTATCTGCAGCCTTGAATCCCACAGAATAAGCCCTTGCACACTGAAGTGAAGATAGCAAAACTAGGCAGGGGGGATTCGAAGAGCTGAGCTCCTACCAGAGAGCTTGTGTTATACCTTTTGATTCAGAAAAAATATCTTGAGTTAATGGTTCCCCATTATGATAACATGTTTCAAGGTCAATGGAAAATTATTACTACTAATAAGAGAAATGGTGTGTCTGGTTAATCCACAGGCCATGTCAAAATATACTCAGGTGATATTTGGGTGTCTGTGAATCTGAAGACACAGGGACCCTGAAAAATGTCCCCCAAGTGGCCCCTTCTCATGTAGGCTGATTCTCCATCATTTAAATACTCTGAATGTGACTTTTTAGTGTAAAGCACTGATTACTTTGTAGAATTAACAACAGAACAATATGCGCTTACTGTTAATCGGTGGAGGGTCCTCAGAGGATGAAGGGGAGGACCATCTTCCTCAGTGAAATTTCTTACAAATAAAATCATTAGAAACATTTAAAAGTTATAATGTTTAGATAAAACTATGCAAAATATATTCATATGTCACCAAACAATTGATTCAATTATTGTTTTGCAATGAAGGTCTACAGTAACGTCAACAGTACTGTCTGGTGTAGCACCATGGTGTAGCCGGAGGACAGCTAGCTTCCGTCCTCCTCTGGCTACGTTGACTTCAACACAAAACCTAGGAGGCTCATAGGCCTCACCCCCTTAGACATACATGGTAATTATGACCACTTCCGGAGTACGTCCTGCAACCAATCAAAGCTTTTGCAGCATGAATTGACATGTTGTCCATCCAATCACAGAATTATAGTCAGAGAATTAACCTAGTGTTGTATTGGGATTGTGCCACAGAGCATTATGGGGGTTCAATGTGTTGAGAAGCTTTGTGACATTGTTGGATAGAGATGAAAAGTGATATTTGAGCATTTTTGGGATATTATTCAATTCAAATTATTTTTTTAAATTACAGGAGACGGAGGAGGTATATTATACATTATTTTCTTGGTTTTAAAACTACATTTTTGTGTCGAGTTAGTGCAATTTATTTAAAAAAATTAAATAACATTAGCTTTACTAACGTCAGTAGCTAGCTAGCTACCAGCTTGAGTGTGCAGTTTTCTCTGCCAGAATGGTAGAATGGCCAACGCTGGCGAAAATGTTGTGGACTTTTTGTTGAAGAACCCCTTTCCTTCTCTGGGCTACACAGAAAAGGTGCCAATTTAAAGCAAAGGTTGACCTCTGACCTCTGTTCAAAACCAACTGGTTTCAAAAGTACAGCTGGTTAAACAGGGAGCCTGTCATCAAAGCCTATATTGCTAGCCCGCTTTTTTGGGAAGTCTGAGCCTTGGTCGAAAGGTGGGTACAGATCAAAATCAAATCAAATGTATTTATATAGCCCTTCGTACATCAGCTGATATCTCAAAGTGCTGTACAGAAACCCAGCCTAAAACCCCCAAACAGCAAGCAGTGACCTGAAGAACATCGATCGTTCAGCTAAACGGCAAAACAAAAGCAGGGAGCGTATAAATGCCCACATCAGATTTAAACTTCTGGGAAAAAGCTGTGTGGATAGAGGACATGGGGAAAGGGGAAGTTCTGCCAACAAGGGCAACTACAAGGAGCTTTCAGAGGTAATTGCACTTTACAATGTTTTACTTGCTGAACATATCGATACGTTATCGACTGTCTTTTCTGGGAAAACAATTCCAAATGATTAGATAGCTTCCATCGCATCATCCAAAAAACGTTGATTAAAGAGAGATGTTGAGAGCCTCAAGTAGGCTTTCCACTTTCCTCCGGTATTTACTTAGCGAAGATGAGAACACATAATCACATAGGTTCAAACAACACATCTTTGACGATTTTTTGAAACACACTGTCGTTTCCGTGCGGTCCGCTCCTATACCGTGGGTTTCCCATCCTCCTCCATTTAGCAAGTCACCAGCCTCCACTGCTGTTAATCTATGCCTCTGTCATGCTTATCCATTGGACTTGGCCCTACAAGGAGATCCCACCGCTACCACCAATAGGCCTGCTCCAGTGTACAGTACATAGGGACTAAGATGTCTTATGTAATTAGCTACACTCTGTTCTAATACCCTGTTGTGTTGAAGGAACTGGAACACACCAGATGAAGAATACCTGAAATGTGAAAAACCCAAATAGAATATCTGGTCTGTAAGAACATCAGCTCGTTATGTAATGTGCAGAAAATGTTGCTGCATGACACATCCCTGTACGAGTGCTGAACACATTGTAATGGTCGCTGTTCGGGTTGGTTTCACTTCATTTGGGTGCTTTGTTCTGTATGAAATGACTTGCGGTGCAAAGCCTGCGCCGAGTCTAATTGGTAATATTTCCACACAGATCTGTCTCTCTCTGCTCTGACTGAATGTCTAATAATAATTCTGTAAAGGGATGCTTCTTTCCTCATTAACACCATTCCTCTTGGAAATTCCCCGCTATAGCAGCAGCCTAAGCTGGTAATTACACAAACCTTTTCCCCTCTGTATCAACAGGGATCCAAGTTTCCAGTAGAATTGAAAACTGTGGCTCAATGCAATCCTGAAGGCAATTTTCCACCGTCCAAGCTTCTTAAGGCCCTTTATGGACAGCACAATGGGCGATTCTGGGAGATTTTTTTTTCATCCCAAATCGCCCATATAATAATTACCACCAGCTATCTTCGTTCTCATATTCATTTAGCTGATATAGCTCACTCTAGCCAATACTTCCCTAAATATTCACAGTGACAACTACAACAAATGGGCAGGAGGAGTGTTTAATCGGTAGCCCACACTTTGTTTTAGAATATGCAAAGTTCACTGCATTATAGAGCCGGTGGAGTGTAGGAGTCAGAGGGAGAATCAAACCACATCCTCCACCATGCCTGGATCATATTTTACATAAAGCTGTTATGATTACATTTAAATGGGAGAGGCTGCTGCAGCGAAGCGCCACTGTGACCTTGTGAATACATTTGTAGAGAGCAAGATTGAGTAGGCTACCCCGTGACTGATCTGTCTGTCTGTCTGTCTGTCTGTCTGTGTCTGTCTGTCTGTCTGTCTGTCTGTCTGTCTGTCTGTCTGTCTGTCTGTCTGTCTGTCTGTCTGTCTGCCTGTCTGTCTGTGTCTGTCTGTCTGTCTGTCTGTCTGCCTGTCTGTCTGTCTGTCTGTCTCACCCGTCTCTCCCGCCTGCACGCGGTCTACACGTGGTCCGACCGTCTTAACGGTCCCTGACAGGAAGGAACCATTACATATTTAGGATCTTAATTTGAGCAACTTTGCTACAGCAGGAAAATAATCCTGCAGCAACAGGAAGTGTGAATTATTGTGTGGATTAGAATTCATGGATATTTTTGTACTGGCTGATAGATTTTTCGTTAGGGAAAATCAAGTCTGAAATGTATAGAAACTTTTAAACCTTGAATACACCACAATTTTTATTTCTTGCTTTGGAGGAACATTTTCAGCAATAAAAGTGTGACCAAATTAAGATCCTACATCTGTTTACTGCAATGCCGTGGTTTCAGCAGCATCCTTAACACTCTCCCCGTTGAGATTATAATCCACCCATCCTTCCACATCACTACTACAGCATTCTGTAGCTTCATTCACTCTCTGACTTCCCCCCATATCTCACGGAGGACTAGTGTACAGGACAGGCAGACTAAATATCCTTGGCACAGATTTGATTTACATGAAAATCTACTGCTCACAACAGGGTCACACAATGTAAGAGATGGGCGGTGTGGATGGACTGTTGAACAGGAAGTTGGCCTACAGTGTACATGTTCATCTATAGATCTGTTTTTTGGCGTGTCAAGAGTTGAACTAGTCATGGCTTGTTGATGACTTGCATTCTATTCCGTCTTGTGTGTAACAGAAGTGGGGCTAGTGAACCGCCTCACGACTGTAATGACCAGTCAGACCACCAGAGAGACTGTGTGCAGCCATCGTCTGCATTGTCCTCAACCTTAACCACTATTTGGTTTTCCATCCTGTTAAAAGCCAAGTAGGGCGCTATGGAGGCATCCTCTGCCAGATAGTTAAAACATTCCCATTTGAATCAAATCGATCAAAGTGCAATTATCAATCTTGGAACTGCATATAGATTGGCGTTCCCAGTGCTTACATGCTACCCAACTGTACAGACAACACAATCAATTACACAGGTTAAATGGGAGAAAGAGCCCATGGTTATTGGGTTCAGTTTAAGTACCAAGACCCTGAGGTGTACATTCAGAACAGACCCTTCATATGACCACTATGGGTCAGGAGAACAATGTAACAGCAAGGCTATAGACAATCATTATACCATGCCCGCATCTC
>NC_048590.1:51001887-51091887 GCF_013265735.2 Oncorhynchus mykiss
GACACATTTCAGTTGTACAGGTATCATTGTCCGGAAAGACACATTTCAGTTGTACAGGTATCATTGTCCGGAAAGACACATTTCAGTTGTACAGGTATCATTGTCTGGAAAGACACATTTCAGTTGTACAGGTATCATTGTCCGGAAAGACACATTTCAGTTGTACAGGTATCATTGTCCTGAAAGACACATTTCAGTTGTACAGGTATCATTGTCCGGAAAGACACATTTCAGTTGTACAGGTATCATTGTCTGGAAAGACACATTTCAGTTGTACAGGTATCATTGTCCGGAAAGACACATTTCAGTTGAATGCATTCAGTTGTACAGGTATCATTGTCCGGAAAGACACATTTCAGTTGAATGCATTCAGTTGTACAGGTATCATTGTCCGGAAAGACACATTTCAGTTGTACAGGTATCATTGTCCGGAAAGACACATTTCAGTTGTACAGGTATCATTGTCCGGAAAGACACATTTCAGTTGTACAGGTATCATTGTCTGGAAAGACACATTTCAGTTGTACAGGTATCATTGTCCGGAAAGACACATTTCAGGTGAATGCATTCAGTTGTACAGGTATCATTGTCCGGAAAGACACATTTCAGTTGTACAGGTATCATTGTCGGGAAAGACACATTTCAGTTGTACAGGTATCATTGTCCGGAAAGACACATTTCAGTTGTACAGGTATCATTGTCCGGAAAGACACATTTCAGTTGTACAGGTATCATTGTCCGGAAAGACACATTTCAGTTGTACAGGTATCATTGTCCGGAAAGACACATTTCAGTTGTACAGGTATCATTGTCTGGAAAGACACATTTCAGTTGTACAGGTATCATTGTCCGGAAAGACACATTTCAGGTGAATGCATTCAGTTGTACAGGTATCATTGTCCGGAAAGACACATTTCAGTTGTACAGGTATCATTGTCGGGAAAGACACATTTCAGTTGTACAGGTATCATTGTCCGGAAAGACACATTTCAGTTGTACAGGTATCATTGTCCGGAAAGACACATTTCAGTTGTACAGGTATCATTGTCCGGAAAGACACATTTCAGTTGTACAGGTATCATTGTCCGGAAAGACACATTTCAGTTGTACAGGTATCATTGTCCGGAAAGACACATTTCAGTTGTACAGGTATCATTGTCCGGAAAGACACATTTCAGGTGAATACATTCAGTTGTACAGGTATCATTGTCCGGAAAGACACATTTCAGGTGAATGCATTCAGTTGTACAGGTATCATTGTCCGGAAAGACACATTTCAGGTGAATGCATTCAGTTGTACAGGTATCATTGTCCGGAAAGACACATTTCAGGTGAATGCATTCAGTTGTACAGGTATCATTGTCCGGAAAGACACATTTCAGGTGAATGCATTCAGTTGTACAGGTATCATTGTCCGGAAAGACACATTTCAGGTGAATGCATTCAGTTGTACAGGTATCATTGTCCGGAAAGACACATTTCAGTTGAATGCATTCAGTTGTACAGGTATCATTGTCGGGAAAGACACATTTCAGTTGTACAGGTATAATTGTCCGGAAAGACACATTTCAGGTGAATGCATTCAGTTGTACAGGTATCATTGTCCGGGAAAGACACATTTCAGGTGAATGCATTCAGTTGTACAGGTATCATTGTCCGGAAAGACACATTTCAGGTGAATGCATTCAGTTGTACAGGTATCATTGTCCGGAAAGACACATTTCAGGTGAATGCATTCAGTTGTACAGGTATCATTGTCCGGAAAGACACATTTCAGGTGAATGCATTCAGTTGTACAGGTATCATTGTCCGGAAAGACACATTTCAGTTGAATGCATTCAGTTGTACAGGTATCATTGTCCGGAAAGACACATTTCGGTTGTACAGGTATCATTGTCTGGAAAGACACATTTCAGGTGAATGCATTCAGTTGTACAGGTATCCCCCCTTTTCTTTCTCTAAATGGCTAGTAAAGCAAACAAGAATTGTCTGTTTTAAAAATCCCGAGACAAGTATTGTTTTTAAACAAGGCCTACTTTAGATCACATCAAACACCAACCCTGAATTAATTCATAGTCAATTCTGATGTACATAGTTGTGGCCATTTTGTATTTATATATATTTATAACATCTACTATCATTTAGTGAAGTGTTTATGGCTGGTTGCAGTGTTCATGGCATCTCTTCCTCTATCCGCTGTAGCACAGTGTCACAGAATATGTATTTAACATTTTATTTAACAAGGCAAGTCAATTAATAAGAACTAATTATTATTTACGATGACAAGGCAAGTCAATTAATAAGAACTAATTATTATTTACGATGACAGCCTACACCGGCCAAACCCAGACGACGCTAGGTCGATTGTGCGCCGCCCTATTGGACTCACAATCACGGCCGGTTGTGATACAGCCTGGACTCAAACCAGGGTGTCTGTAGTAACAAGGAGCCAGATCTCTCGCAGGATGAATGAATCTGAAGCATTCGTTTAGAAGTCCAGTTGTGGGTGAAGTTGAAGCTCGATGAAGCTTGGCTGACATTTTGCTAATTCTCTCATCGATGAAACATTCGATCTCAATGCAGTTTTCTGTTCCCAAATCTAAAATCTGTAGTGAACAGAGTGGACTAAGTTTTTTAGACTTAACTAAAACAATATTTTTAAATTGCATTATTTAGGAGAGCAAGGACGAATTGAGTTACTGCACGCGCACACTTCACAGAGTAGGCATTCCATAACGGAAATATGCAAATACCTGCTAGACGGCGCTTGGCTCTGCTACCTGCAAGATGTCGCTGTGTCGTATGGTTGCAGTCTTGTGAGCTTCGACACAACTTTGCTGTTTTGTACAGAATGTTTTCTCTATCTGTTTCTTCCATGCACTCTTCTATAAAAACAACAGAGCCTTGCATGAGGGCCCGCTGATCCGGAGGACTGGGAGATATCACTCTCCGAGGCTGACATAAGGCTTTCAAACGGGTCAACACTCCGAAAAGAACGCAGGGACAAACGGTATTCCAGGCTGTGTCCTCAGGGCACGTGCAGACCAGCTGGGAGGCATCTCTCCTTGTCCCAGTCTATAATCCCAATGTTTCAAGTTGACTACCATCATTACTGTTCCCAACCTGCCTCAATAACTACTGCCCTGTAGCACTCATCTGTAATCATGAAGTGGTTTGAAAGGCTGTTCGTGGCTCACATCAATTCCATCATCCCTGGACCCACTCCAATTTGGGGCCCCAACAGATCCACAGACGACGCAATCTCAAATTCACTCCACGCTGTCCTCTCCCGCCGAGAAACGAGGAATACCTGTGTTCCTTGGTGTCCACATCACTGAGAACTTAACATGGTCCTCTCACACCAGCACAGTCATGAAGAAGGTGTGACAGTGCCTCTTTCCCCTTCAGACACTGAAGAGATTTGGCCCCTCAGTTCCTCAGGAACTTTTACAGGTGTACCATCGAAAGCCTCCTGACTGGTTTTATCACCGCCTGGTATGGCAACTGCTCCGTCCACGACCGCAAGGTCCTAGAGAGGGTGGTGCCAACGGCCATCCAATACATTTATGCCCGAAAAACTGCCAAGGACTCCAGCCGCCTGAGCCATGGAATGTTCTATCTGCTCCTGCCTGGCAGGCGGTACCGGAGCATCGAGTCGTGGACCAACGGGCTCCGAAATATACTGAACAAAAACGCAACATGCAACAATTCCAACCATTTTACTGAGTTACAGTTTATAAAAGGAAATCAGTCAATTTAAATAAATTCATGTGGCCTTAATCTATTGATTTCACACGACTCTGGGAATACAGATGAGCATTTTTAAATGGGCCTCAGGATCTCGTCGCAGTATTTTTAGAACATTCAAATTGCCAATCGATAAAATGCAATTGTGTTCGTAGCTTTTGCCTGCCCATACCATAACCCCACTGCCACCATGGGGCACTCTGTTCACAACGTTGACATCAGCAAACCGCTCTCCCACACAACGCCATACACGTGGTCTGCGGCTGTGAGGGCGGTTGGACGTACTGCCAAATTCTCTAAAACGACATTGGAGGCAGTTTATGGTAGAGAAAGTAACGTGAAACTCTGCCAACAGCTCTGGTGGACATTCCTGCAGTCAGCATACCAATTGCACACTCCCTCAACTTTAAAAGTTGTAGTAGTTTTGTCACACAACACAATGCCACAGATGTCTAGACTGGCCTTTTATTGTCCCCTGTACAAGGTGCACCTGTGTAATGATCATGCTGTTTAATCAGCTTCTTGATATGCCACACCTGTCAGGTTGATGGATTATCTTGGCGAAGTGAGAGATGCTCACTAACAGGGATGTAAACACATTTGTGCACAACATTTCAGAGAAGTAAGCTTTCTGCGCGTGTAGAACATTTCTGGAATCTTTTATTTCAGCTCATGAAACATGGGACCAGAACTTTACTTGTTGTGTTTATATTTTAGTTCAGTGTAGCTTCTTTCCCCAGGCCATAAAACTGTTGTATATATAACTACCAATGTCCTTCCTCTCTACCGCAGACTATCTGCACTCACTCTATGCCCATTCTCAGGTCATATCAGACCTGTATATCAGACCTGTATATCGGACCTGTATATCAGACCTGTATATCGGACCTGTATATCAGACCTGTATATCAGACCTGTATATCAGACCTGTATATCAGACCTGTATACCAGACCTGTATACCAGACCTGTATACCAGACGACCTGTATATCAGACCTGTATATCAGACCTGTATACCAGACCTGTATATCAAGACCTGTATATCAGACCTGTATATCAGACCAGTATATCAGACCTGTATATCAGACCTGTATATCAGACCTGTATATCAGACCTGTATATCAGACCAGTATATCAGACCTGTATATCAGACCTGTATATCAGACGACCTGTATATCAGGCGACCTGTATATCAGACCTGTATACCAGACCTGTATATCAGACAACCTGTATACCAGACCTGTATATCAGACCTGTATACCAGACCTGTATATTAGACCTGTATATTAGACCTGTATATTAGACCTGTATATCAGACCTGTATATTAGACCTGTATATTAGACCTGTATAGCAGACCTGTATATCAGGCGACCTGTATATCAGACCTGTATACCAGACCTGTATATCAGACAACCTGTATACCAGAAAACCTGTATACCAGAAGACCTGTATATCAGACCTGTATATTAGACCTGTATATCAGACCTGTATATCAGACCTGTATATAACAGCATCCTCATGTTTCTTCTCTCATGTCCTGTTTTTATTTCTTTCTCACTGGCTTCCTTGTGCATCGTTGGGAAAGAGTTCACAAGTTAACGTTTCACTGTACTGTGTTAGACCTGCTTGATCCTGTGCATGTGACAATAAAACTTCACTTGAAACTCCTTGTTCTGCCCACTGTGTTTCATTTGCTCCCTTTGGCAACAACACTGCTGGTGTATCTTGCTTTACTTCTGAAAATCTTTTGACTCGTTTCTCACGGAGGTTGACTGTCCACTTTTCAGTCACGTAGCAGGAGTCACAGAAGAGGCGTCGGTTCCGTATTCTGACCTCCGCTCCGACCTCCGATGTGCCCAGCAGCTCGGACTTACAGTTGATGCACTTGAAACACATCAAATGATAAACGAGCCCCAGGGACTCGATGACCATGGCGGCTCCCTTGACCAGCGCCGTGCCACACAACGTACACATTTCCTTGCCACTCACTGTCCTGCTGCTTTCATGCACGGATAGGAATGACTGGGACTTGGGGCTTCCAACCCCGGCTCCTCTGAGGGAGCTCATGGAGAGAGAGGACATAGTGGCTGAGCCGGAATGACCTCCGACCCGGCCGATGTAGCTGTTGAGGGCAGAGTGAGGCCAACTGTAGTTGAGGATGGAGGAGGTGCTCTCCGGTGTCCACGACGAGTGCCAGGAAGAGCAGATGTCCAGGTTGTCGAGAGACTTGCCTTTCCTGATGAGTCCGGCGGCAGGAGGCTTGCTGGTGGAACACTGGCGGATCCAGCTGTCGTCGTTGCGTAGTCTGACTCTCTTTTTAATCTGCAGGATCTGCTGCCTCTCCAGCTGCTCCTTGGGCAGGATCTGCTGCCTTTCCAGCTGCGCCTTGGGCAGGATCTGCTGCCTCTCCAGCTGCGCCTTGGGCAGGATCTGCTGCCTCTCCAGCTGCGCCTTGGGCATGATCTGCTGCCTCTCCAGCTGCGCCTTGGGCAGGATCTGCTGCCTCTCCAGCTGCGCCTTGGGCAGGGTCTGCTGGCCCTTTATCCATGATGCCTCACCCAGCCCATCACTGCTAGTCACGTTGATCTCTGGTTTCTCCACATGGTCCAGCTCAGGAATGGATTTGGACTTTGCCCTGTCTACCCTGGATGTCTCAGGCTGGACCTGGCCAGTATAGCCATAGGAGTCCCCTATCGATTGCTGCTGCTTCTCCCTCTCTTTCTCCCTCTCCTTCTCTCGCTCTCTCTTCCTCTCCTTCTCTCTGCACTGTTGTTCCCCAGCCTCCTGGTGCCCCCTCTCCTCTTCCCTAAAGTCCTCCTTCCTCGTCTGCCACCTCAGCCCCTCCTCCTGTCCCTGTCTCCTTCCCTCTTCCTCCTGCTCCTCTCTCCTCTTCTTCTCCGAGGTGTTTCTCTGTAGTACGACTTCTTCAGTGACATCCACCATGACGTGTCTCCTCAGTGCTTGTATTATGAAGTGCTTCCTAATGTGTTTCTCACAGTAGTAGACAGAGCAGGTCAGACAAAGCTTCATGGCTTTGCGCTCAGAGCAGATGTCACATGGTTCTCCTGGTCTGGTTATTGATTGGGAAAAGAAAAGAGGAATGACCTACTAATCAAATACATGGATCAATAAAACATCTGTTAGATTTACTACACATTCTATCACCTACATGAATCAATAAAACATTGTTAGATTTACAACACATTCTATCAACTACATGAATCAATAAAAACATCTGTTAGATTTACTACACATTCTATCACCTACATGAATCAATAAAAACACCTGTTAGATTTACTACACATTCTATCAACTACATGAATCAATAAAACATTGTTAGATTTACTACACATTCTATCAACTACATGATCCTCCCACAATGCAACAGGATGAAGTTGAAGCGCAACTGCAGAAACTTGCAGTCCACACTTCATGATCTTAGATCACATTATTTTTTTGTCAAGTTCATCAATTCGACATTCAGTCAGACAATTTTTATCCCCAGAATGGAAAACACTTTGAAAGACTTGACAAAAGTGATCCGCCCAAAATCGGCCATTGAGACGATGCAAGACTTTGGTCTCACACAATCACACAGAGAATCTGCGCATGTGCTGGGGTGCACTTCACGCTGCTAAACGTGGTAGCTACGGGAACAAAACAGCAGAGAAGTTTACAGTCATACTTCAACGTTCCTAGTTGTTGGAGAAATGTACACTATACAGTATATAAAAAAGTATGTGGACACCCCTTCACATTTGTATGGATCTGTGCACAACATTTGAGAGAAATAAGCTTTTTATGGAACATTTCTTGGGTCTTTTATTTCAGCTCATGAAAACATGGGACCAACACTTAACATGAGTGTTGCGTTTATATTTTTGTTCAGTATATAATAACCTTGATCTGTTTCACTACAGTAGCATCCTTTAATATGTTATTATAATGAGGTAAAGCAGTAGGATCCTTTAATATGTTATTATAATGAGGTAAAGCAGTATCATCCTTTAATATGTTATTATAATGAGGTAAAGCAGTAGCATCCTTTAATATTTTATTATAATGAGGTAAAGCAGTAGCATCCTTTAATATTTTATTATAATGAGGTAAAGCAGTAGCATCCTTTAATATTTTATTATAATGAGGTAAAGCAGTAGCATCCTTGAATATTTTATTATATGTTGGTAGAGCAGTAGCATCCTTTAATATTTTATTATAATGAGGTAAAGCAGTAGCATCCTTGAATATGTTATTATAGGCTGGTAAAGCAGTAGCAACCTTCAATATTTTATTATAATGAGGTAAAGCAGTAACATCCTTCAATATTTTATTATAATGAGGTAAAGCAGTAGGATCATTTAATATTTTATTATATGCTGGTAAAGCAGTAGCATCCTTTAATATTTTATTATACGCTGGTAAAGCAGTAGCATCCTTTAATATTTTATTATAATGAGGTAAAGCAGTAGCATCCTTTAATATTTTATTATACGCTGGTAAAGCAGTAGCATCCTTTAATATTTTATTATAATGAGGTAAAGCAGTAGCATCCTTTAATATTTTATTATAATGAGGTAAAGCAGTAGCATCCTTTAATATTTTATTATATGGAGGTAAAGCAGTAGCATCCTTTAATATTTTATTATAATGAGGTAAAGCAGTAGCATCCTTTAATATTTTATTATATGGAGGTAAAGCAGTAGCATCCTTTAATATTTTATTATACGTTGGTAAAGCAGTAGCATCCTTTAATATTTTATTATAATGAGGTAAAGCAGTAGCATCCTTTAATATTTTATTATACGCTGGTAAAGCAGTAGCATCCTTTAATATTTTATTATAATGAGGTAAAGCAGTAGCATCCTTTAATATTTTATTATAATGAGGTAAAGCAGTAGCATCCTTTAATATTTTATTATATGGAGGTAAAGCAGTAGCATCCTTTAATATTTTATTATAATGAGGTAAAGCAGTAGCATCCTTTAATATTTTATTATATGGAGGTAAAGCAGTAGCATCCTTTAATATTTTATTATACGCTGGTAAAGCAGTAGCATCCTTTAATAATTTATTATACGCTGCTAAAGCAGTAGCATCCTTTAATATTTTATTATAATGAGGTAAAGCAGTAGCATCCTTTAATATTTTATTATAATGAGGTAAAGCAGTAGCATCCTTTAATATTTTATTATAATGAGGTAAAGCAGTAGCATCCTTTAATATTTTATTATATGGAGGTAAAGCAGTAACATCCTTTAATATTTTATTATATGGAGGTAAAGCAGTAGCATCCTTTAATATTTTATTATACGCTGGTAAAGCAGTAGCATCCTTTAATGTTATCATAATGAGGTAAAGCAGTAGCATCCTTTAATGTTATCATAATGAGGTAAAGCAGTAGCATCCTTTAATATTTTATTATATGGAGGTAAAGAAGTAGCATCCTTTAATAATTTATTATATGCTGGTAAAGCAGTAGCATCCTTTAATATTTTATTATAATGAGGTAGAGCAGTAGCATCCTTTAATATTTTATTATAATGAGGTAAAGCAGTAGCATCCTTTAATATTTTATTATAATGAGGTAAAGCAGTAGCATCCTTTAATATTTTATTATAATGAGGTAAAGCAGTAGCATCCTTTAATATTTTATTATATGTTGGTAAAGGAGTAGCATCCTTTAACATTTTATTATAATGAGGTAAAGCAGTAGCATCCTTTAATATTTTATTATTATGAGGTAAAGCAGTAGCATCCTTTAATATTTTATTATATGCTGGTAAAGCAGTAGCATCCTTTAATATTTATTATACGCTGGTAGAGCAGTGGCATCCTTTAATATTTTATTATAATGAGGTAAAGCAGTAGCATCCTTTAATATGTTATTATAATGAGGTAAAGCAGTAGCATCCTTTAATATGTTATTATAATGAGGTAAAGCAGTAGCATCCTTTAATATTTTATTATACGTTGGTAAAGCAGTAGCATCCTTTAATATGTTATTATAATGAGGTAAAGCAGTAGCATCCTTTAATATTTTATTATACGTTGGTAAAGCAGTAGCATCCTTTAATGTTATCATAATGAGGTAAAGCAGTAGCATCCTTTAATATTTTATTATATGGAGGTAAAGCAGTAGCATCCTTTAATATTTTATTATACGCTGGTAAAGCAGTAGCATCCTTTAATATTTTATTATAATGAGGTAAAGCAGTAGCATCCTTTAATATTTTATTATAATGAGGTAAAGCAGTAGCATCCTTTAATATGTTATTATAATGAGGTAAAGCAGTATTATCCTTTAATATTTTATTATAATGTGGTAAAGCAGTAACATCCTTCAATATTTTATTATAATGAGGTAAAGCAGTAGCATCCTTTAATATGTTATTATAATGAGGTAAAGCAGTAGCATCCTTTAATATTTTATTATAATGAGGTAAAGCAGTAGCATCCTTTAATATTTTATTATAATGAGGTAAAGCAGTAGCATCCTTTAATAATTTATTATAATGAGGTAAGGCAGTAGCATCCTTTAATATTTTATTATACGCTGGTAAAGCAGTAGCATCCTTTAATATTTTATTATAATGAGGTAAAGCAGTAGCATCCTTTAATATTTATTATATGTTGGTAGAGCAGTAGCATCCTTTAATATTTTATTATAATGAGGTAAAGCAGTAGCATCCTTTAATATTTTATTATAATGAGGTAGAGCAGTAGCATCCTTTAATATTTATTATATGTTGGTAGAGCAGTAGCATCCTTTAATATGTTATTATAATGAGGTAAAGCAGTAGCATCCTTTAATATGTTATTATAATGAGGTAAAGCAGTAGCATCCTTTAATATTTTATTATAATGAGGTAAAGCAGTAGCATCCTTTAATATTGTATTATAATGAGGTAAAGCAGTAGCATCCTTTAATATTTTATTATAATGAGGTAAAGCAGTAGCATCCTTTAATATTGTATTATAATGAGGTAAAGCAGTAGCATCCTTTAATATTTTATTATAATGAGGTAAAGCAGTAGCATCCTTTAATATTTTATTATAATGAGGTAAAGCAGTAGCATCCTTGTAGTTTCTCTGTTTTGGAAGGTAGAATAGAGGGTCTTACTCTGCTTTTGGCTGAGAGACCTTTTCTCTCTCTTTGAAATAACGAGGGGAATCCATTGAACGGTCACTCTTCATTGATGTTACTGACATACAACTGGAGGGAACAGAAAACCAGAAGAGAGAAACTCTCATCAGAGAGTCGTCATTGTAAATAAGAATTTGTTCTTAACTGACATGTATTATAGTCCTATAACAACACAGAGAGACAGTACACAGACACCTAATTATAGTCCTATAACAACACAGAGAGACAGTACACAGACACCTATTATAGTCCTATAACAACACAGAGAGACAGTATACAGACACCTATATATAACAACACAGAGAGACAGTACACAGACACCTATCATAGTTGTATAACAACACAGACAATTCAAAGACACTTATTATAGTCCTATAACAACACAGAGAGACAGTACACAGACACCTATTATAGTTGTATAACAACACAGACAATTCAAAGACACTTATTATAGTCCTATAACAACACAGAGAGACAGTACACAGACACCTATTATAGTTGTATAACAACACAGACACTACACAGACACTTAATATAGTCCTATAACAACACAGAGAGACAGTACACAGACACATATCATAACAACACAGAGATACAGTATACAGACACCTATTATAACAACACAGAGAGACAGTACACAGACACCTATTATAGTCCTATAACAACACAGAGAGACAGTATACAGACACCTATTATAGTCCTATAACAACACAGAGAGACAGTACACAGACACCTATATATAACAACACAGAGAGACAGTACACAGACACCTAGTATAACAACACAGAGAGACAGTACACAGACACCTATTATAGTCCTATAACAACACAGAGAGACAGTACACAGACACCTATTATAACAACACAGAGAGACAGTACACAGGCACCTAGTATAACAACACAGAGAGACAGTACACAGATGCCTATTATAGTCCTATAACAACACAGAGAGACATTACACCGACACCTATTATAGTCCTATAACAACACAGAGAGACAGTACACAGACACCTATTATAACAACACAGAGAGACAGTACACAGACATCTATTATAGTCCTATAACAACACAGAGAGACAGTACACAGACACCTATTATAGTTGTATAACAACACAGAGAGACAGTACACAGACACCTATTATAGTTGTATAACAACACAGAGAGACAGTAGACAGACACCTATCATAGTTGTATAACAACACAGAGAGACAGTACACAGACACCTATTATAGTCCTATAACAACACAGAGAGACAGTACACAGACACCTATTATAGTTGTATAACAACACAGACAATACACAGACACTTATTATAGTCCTATAACAACACAGAGAGACAGTACACAGACACCTAATTATAGTCCTATAACAACACAGAGAGACAGTACACAGACACGTATTATAGTCCTATAACAACACAGAGAGACAGTACACAGACACCTATTATAGTTGTATAACAACACAGACAATACACAGACACTTATTATAGTCCTATAACAACACAGAGAGACAGTACACAGACACCTAATTATAGTCATATAACAACACAGAGAGACAGTACACAGACACGTATTATAGTCCTATAACAACACAGAGAGACAGTACAAGATGCATAATGAACCACCTAAAAGTTTCAGATTGTTATATGGTCTATCTATGTAGACTAGGAGTTCTCACATATTTTGCTTCGTGACCCACCAACTGAGGTGTCTGTTGAGTCGTGACCCACCAACTGAGGTGTCTGTTGAGTCGTGACCCACCAACTGAGGTGTCTGTTGAGTCGTGACCCACCAACTGAGGTATCTGTTGAGTCGTGACCCACCAACTGAGGTATCTGTTGAGTCGTGACCCACCAACTGCGGTGTCTGTTGAGTCGCGACCCACCAACTGCGGTGTCTGTTGAGTCGCGACCCACAAACTGAGGTGTCTGTTGAGTCGCGACCCACCAACTGAGGTGTCTGTTGAGTCGCGACCCACCAACTGAGGTGTCTGTTGAGTCGTGACCCACCAACTGCGGTGTCTGTTGAGTCGTGACCCACCAACTGAGGTGTCTGTTGAGTCGCGACCCACCAACTGAGGTGTCTGTTGAGTCGCGACCCACCAACTGCGGTGTCTGTTGAGTCGCGACCCGCCAACTGAGGTGTCTGTTGAGTCGTGACCCACCAACTGAGGTGTCTGTTGAGTCGTGACCCACCAACTGCGGTGTCTGTTGAGTCGCGACCCACCAACTGCGGTGTCTGTTGAGTCGCGACCCACCAATAAGGGTTGAAAGGTGAAGAAATATACACAGACTAAAGAATAAGTATAAAATAGATCAATGAAACCCTTCTTCAATACATCTAACTGAATGAAGATCTGAGAAAGAGCTATTGGGACCAATTATAAGAAATTGACTGCATTATAATACCATTATTTGTAACTGCCATAGACCATATAACAATGTGAAACCTTTAGACCCTGTGAATGGAGATAACACCAGACCAACAACACAGATTGAGTCACTGCAGCACCAGCCTCCTAGGACATGACACACCTATTATAAACTATAACATTACTAAGAGACATGATACAGACACACCTATTATAAACTATAACATTAAGAGACATGATACAGACACACCTATTATAAACTATAACATTACTAAGAGACATGATACAGACACACCTATTATTGTCACGTTCTGACCTTGATTTCCGTTGTTTTGTATTTATTTAGTATGGTCAGGGCGTGAGTTGGGTGGGCAGTCTATGTTTGTTTTTCTATGTTTTGGGGCTTTTCTATGTTTCGGCCTAGTATGGTTCTCAATCAGAGGCAGGTGTCATTAGTTGTCTCTGATTGAGAATCATACTTAGGTAGCCTGGGTTTCACTGTGTGTTTGTGGGTGATTGTTCCTGTCTCTGTGTTTGTTGTCACAGGATAGGCTGTATAGGTTTTCACGTTCCGTTTGTTGTTTTGTAGATTTAAGTTATTTCATGTATCGTTCATTTTCCATTAAAGAACATGAGTAACACCACGCTGCTTTTTGGTCCGCTTCTCCTTCTACAGACGAACGTCGTTACAGAATCACCCACCACAACAGGACCAAGCGGCGTGGTAACGGGCAACGGCAAGAGGAGCAGCAGGAGAAGCAACAGAGGCAGCAGCAACAGGAGCAGCAGCAGCAGCAGTGGGAGAGGCTGCACTATTTGGAGAAATGGACATGGGAGGAAGATTTGGATGGTAAAGGACCCTGGGCTCAGCCAGGAGAATATCGCCGCCCCAAGGAAGAACGGGAGGCGGCGAAAGCGGAGAGGCGCCGGTATGAGGAGGCAGCGCGGCGTGGATGGAAGCCTGAGAGTCAGCCCCAAAAATGTCTTGGGGGGGGGGGCTAACGGGGAGTATGGCTATGCCAGGTAGGAGACCTGCGCAAACTCCCTGTGCTTACCGGGGGGCTAGAGAGACCGGACAGGCACCGTGTTATGCTGTGGAGCGCACGGTGTCCCCAGTGCGGGTGCACAGCCCGGTGTGGTACATTCCAGCTCCGCGTATCGGCCGGGCTAGAGTGGGCATCGAGCCAAGTGCCATGAAGCCGGCTCTACGCATCTGGTCTCCAGTGCGTCTCCTTGGGCCGGCTTACATGGCACCAGCCTTGCGCACGGTGTCCCCGGTTCGCCTGCATAGCCCAGTGCGGGCTATTCTACCTCGCCGCACTGGCAGGGCGACCGGGACCATTCAACCGGGTAAGGTTGGGCAGGCTCAGTGCTCAAGAGCTCCAGTGCGCCTGCACGGCCCGGTCTATCCGTCACCACCTCCACGCACCAGCCCTCCGGTGGCAGCCCCCCGTACCAGGCTGTCTCTCCGGCCCATCCTTACAGGGGATTCCTCCTCTCCAGCGCTCTCCAGAGTCTCCCGCCTCTCCGGCGCTACCAGAGCCTTCCTCCTCTCCAGCGCTGCCGGAGTCTCCCGCCTCTCCGGCGCTACCAGAGCCTTCCTCCTGTCCAGCGCTGCCGGAGTCTCCCGCCTGTTCGGCGCTACGAGAGCTACTCAGTCCGGCGCTTCCAGAGCCTTCCTCCTCTCCAGCGCCGCCAGTGCCGCCCGTCTGCCCAGCGCCGCCAGTGCCGCCCGTCTGCCCAGCGCCGCCAGTGCCGCCCGTCTGCCCAGCGCCGCTAGTGCCGCCCGTCTGCCCAGCGCCGCCAGTGCCGCCCGTCTGCCCAGCGCCGCCCGTCTGCCAGGAGCCGCCAGTGCCGCCAGTCAGCCAGGGGCCGCCAGTGCCGCCAGTCAGCCAGGGGCCGCCCGAGCAGCTGCCCCTCTGTCCCGAGCAGCTGCCGCCCCTCTGTCCCGAGCTGCTATCGCCCCTCTGTCCCAAGCTGCTGCCGCCCCTCTGTCCCGAGCAGCTGCCCCTCTGTCCCGAGCAGCTGCCCCTCTGTCCCGAGCAGCTGTCCCTCTGTCCCGAGCAGCTGTTTCACCTCTGTCCCGAGCCTCCCCTCTGTCCCAAGCAGCCCCTCTGTCCAGTGGGGTCATTGAGAGGGGTGGCCATGGTGAGAAAGCCACGGAAGCGGACAATAAGGCGGACTAAGACAATGATGAAGTGGAGTCCGCGTCCCGCGCCAGAGCCGCCACCGCGGACAGACGCCCACCCAGACCCTCCCCTATAGGTCAAGGTTTTGCGGCCGGAGTCCGCACCTTTGGGGGGGGGGGGGGGGGGGGTACTGTCACATTCTGACCTTGATTTCCGTTATTTTGTATTTATTTAGTATGGTCAGGGCGTGAGTTGGGTGGGCAGTCTGTTTGTTTTTCTATGTTTCGGCCTAGTATGGTTCTCAATCAGAGGCAGGTGTCATTGGTTGTCTCTGATTGAGAATCATACTTAGGTAGCCTGGGTTTCACTGTGTGTTTGTGGGTGATTGTTCCTGTCTCTGTGTTTGTTGTCACAGGATAGGCTGTATAGGTTTTCACGTTCCGTTTGTTGTTTTGTAGATTTAAGTTATTTCATGTATCGTTCAGTTTTCCATTAAAGAACATGAGTAACACCACGCTGCTTTTTGGTCCGCTTCTCCTTCTACAGACGAACGTCGTTACAATTATACACTATAACATTACTAAGAGACATGATACAGACACACCTATTATAAACTATAACATTACTAAGAGACATGATACAGACACACCTATTATAAACTATAACATTACTAAGAGACATGATACAGACACACCTATTATAAACTATAACATTAAGAGACATGATACAGACACACCTATTATACACTATAACATTAAGAGACATGATACAGACACACCTATTATACACTATAACATTACTAAGAGACATGATACAGACACACCTATTATAAACTATAACATTACTAAGAGACATGATACAGACACACCTATTATAAACTATAACATTACTAAGAGACATGATACAGACACACCTATTATAAACTATAACATTAAGAGACATGATACAGACACACCTATTATACACTATAACATTACTAAGAGACATGATACAGACACACCTATTATACACTATAACATTACTAAGAGACATGATACAGACACACCTATTATACACTATAACATTACTAAGAGACATGATACAGACACACCTATTATAAACTATAACATTAAGAGACATGATACAGACACACCTATTATACACTATAACATTAAGAGACATGATACAGACACACCTATTATACACTATAACATTACTAAGAGACATGATACAGACACACCTATTATAAACTATAACATTAAGAGACATGATACAGACACACCTATTATACACTATAACATTACTAAGAGACATGATACAGACACACCTATTATACACTATAACATTAAGAGACATGATACAGACACACCTATTATAAACTATAACATTAAGAGACATGATACAGACACACCTATTATACACTATAACATTAAGAGACATGATACAGACACACCTATTATATATACACTATAACATTACTAAGAGACATGATACAGACACACCTATTATATATACACTATAACATTACTAAGAGACATGATACAGACACACCTATTATAAACTATAACATTAAGAGACATGATACAGACACACCTATTATACACTATAACATTACTAAGAGACATGATACAGACACACCTATTATACACTATAACATTAAGAGACATGATACAGACACACCTATTATACACTATAACATTACTAAGAGACATGATACAGACACACCTATTATAAACTATAACATTAAGAGACATGATACAGACACACCTATTATACACTATAACATTAAGAGACATGATACAGACACACCTATTATATATACACTATAACATTACTAAGAGACATGATACAGACACACCTATTATAAACTATAACATTAAGAGACATGATACAGACACACCTATTATAAACTATAACATTACTAAGAGACATGATACAGACACACCTATTATACACTATAACATTACTAAGAGACATGATACAGACACACCTATTATACACTATAACATTACTAAGAGACATGATACAGACACACCTATTATAAACTATAACATTAAGAGACATGATACAGACACACCTATTATAAACTATAACATTACTAAGAGACATGATACAGACACACCTATTATAAACTATAACATTACTAAGAAATTGTAGTAATAGTCACAAACATACAGTATGTTATCTGACATGTTTTCTATTTTGATTAACTGAAACATATTTGTGAACAATCACATTATGATCAATAAGAAAAGAACTGGCAGATAAGCAAATCAGTCTGCTGTTAAACCTCTGAAGAGGTTCACTTTTCATTGAACCAGAAAGGTGAAAGGTCATAAAACATTCTACAGGTACCGTAACTGTCAATGTCCAATCACTGATCACATACATACCTGAGAGAAGCCTCCTAATTTTACCCGACAGAATTGTGTCACTTGCTCTTGCTTTCCGTGGCTTGTTCTTTTCTAACTTTCACTATGAATGTTTTCTGATAAAACGGGGTTTTGGGACTTTGTCCCTGCAAAGCAATAAAGTGTGCAGTTTTACACACACACACACGAAGGTCCCTGCTTAATCATTCAAACAATATCCTTTATGGACTTTATGACTGACGAGAAACCCTGGATGTCCTGCGTGTCTCTGTTAGCCTGCCGAGCTAAAGCCTAGTCTTCAGGTTTCACACAAAACTACTCACAGAGCCACATACATCACACTTCACAAGAACACAAAACTACTCACAGAGCCACATACATCACACTTCACAAGAACACAAAACTACTCACAGAGCCACATACATCACACTTCACAAGAACACAACACTACTCACAGAGCCACATACATCACACTTCACAAGAACACAAAACTACTCACAGAGCCACATACATCACACTTCACAAGAACACAACACTACTCACAGAGCCACATACATCACACTTCACAAGAACACAAAACTACTCACAGAGCCACATACATCACACTTCACAAGAACACAACACTACTCACAGAGCCACATACATCACACTTCACAAGAACACAAAACTACTCACAGAGCCACATACATCACACTTCACAAGAACACAAAACTACTCACAGAGCCACATACATCACACTTCACAAGAACACAAAACTACTCACAGAGCCACATACATCACACTTCACAAGAACACAAAACTACACAGAGCCACATACATCACACTTCACAAGAACACAACACTACTCACAGAGCCACATACCACACTTCACAAGAACGCAAAACTACTCACAGAGCCACATACCACACTTCACAAGAACACAAAACTACTCACAGAGCCACATACATCACACTTCACAAGAACACAACACTACTCACAGAGCCACATACATCACACTTCACAAGAACACAACACTACTCACAGAGCCACATACATCACACTTCACAAGAACACAAAACTACTCACAGAGCCACATACATCACACTTCACAAGAACACAACACTACTCACAGAGCCACATACATCACACTTCACAAGAACACAACACTACTCACAGAGCCACATACATCACACTTCACAAGAACACAACACTACTCACAGAGCCACATACATCACACTTCACAAGAACACAACACTACTCACAGAGCCACATACATCACACTTCACAAGAACACAAAACTACTCACAGAGCCACATACATCACACTTCACAAGAACACAACACTACTCACAGAGCCACATACATCACACTTCACAAGAACACAACACTACTCACAGAGCCACATACATCACACTTCACAAGAACACAACACTACTCACAGAGCCACATACATCACACTTCACAAGAACACAACACTACTCACAGAGCCTCATACATCACACTTCACAAGAACACAACACTACTCACAGAGCCACATACATCACACTTCACAAGAACACAAAACTACTCACAGAGCCACATACATCACACTTCACAAGAACACAAAACTACTCACAGAGCCACATACATCACACTTCACAAGAACACAACACTACTCACAGAGCCACATACATCACACTTCACAAGAACACAACACTACTCACAGAGCCACATACATCACACTTCACAAGAACACAACACTACTCACAGAGCCACATACATCACACTTCACAAGAACACATGTTTTGAATCCATTCCACTTTATTGATAATATTCAATCATTGTTGTCATCATCCAATTATCCATTGGGGCGGCAGGGTGGCCTAGTGGTTAGAGTGGAGGGGCGGCAGGGTAGCCTAGTGGTTAGAGTGGAGGGGCGGCAGGGTGGCCTAGTGGTTAGAGTGGAGGGGCGGCAGGGTAGCCTAGTGGTTAGAGTGGAGGGGCGGCAGGGTGGCCTAGTGGTTAGAGTGGAGGGGCGGCAGGGTGGCCTAGTGGTTAGAGTGGAGGGGCGGCAGGGTGGCCTAGTGGTTAGAGTGGAGGGGCGGCAGGGTGGCCTAGTGGTTAGAGTGGAGGGGCGGCAGGGTGGCCTAGTGGTTAGAGTGGAGGGGCGGCAGGGTGGCCTAGTGGTTAGAGTGGAGGGGCGGCAGGGTGGCCTAGTGGTTAGAGTGGAGGGGCGGCAGGGTGGCCTAGTGGTTAGAGTGGAGGGGCGGCAGGGTGGCCTAGTGGTTAGAGTGGAGGGGCGGCAGGGTGGCCTAGTGGTTAGAGTGGAGGGGCGGCAGGGTGGCCTAGTGGTTAGAGCGTTGGACTAGTAACCGGAAGCTTGCAAGTTCATACCCCCAAGCTGACAAGGTACAAATCTGTCGTTCTGCCCTTGAACAGGCAGTTAACCCACTGTTCCTAGGCCATCATTGAAAATAAGAATTTGTTCTTAACTGACTTGCCTAGTAAAATTTTTAAAAAATAAGTAAATGTGTTCCTTAAATCTCTCAGAGATATCTTCTTCTCCCATCTAAAATCCTCAGTGGTATTATAAATATTAAAGGACATTGTTGTCATCATCGATAAGTAAAGCTGTTCCTTAAATCTCTCAGAGATATCTTCTTCTCCCATCTAAAATCATCAGTGGTATTATAAATATTAAATGACATTGTTGTCATCATCGATAAGTAAAGCTGTTCCTTAAATCTCTCAGAGATATCTTCTTCTCCCATCTAAAATCATCAGTGGTATTATAAATATTAAAGGACATTGTTGTCATTATCAATAAGTTCAGATTTGGAGGATGATTTTTAAAGAAGCAATCTGCTGTTGAAACAACAACAAAGCGGACAGCCACCACTGGTTTGGTAAACAGTTTAGGGATGGGGCTAGAGAAATGTAACCACTCGAAAATTCATAGAAAATGCTTTGGATGCAAGGATTGACCTTCAATTATATATTTTTAACTGTGTTTTGAGGCTACAGTGTTTGTTTACAGTGTTTGTTTACAAACATTGGAGTAAAACAAGCTTGTGTTTTGGGTTCTGATGGGGTACGACAGTTTAACTAAGTTCATTAAGCATTTATACATTTTCTATCCTTAAATGGTTCTCTCTCCCCAGTCAGCCTACTGTGCCTCCCTTAGCCTCTCCTGACCCCTGTTGGTTATATACTGTTAGAAACTGTGTGGTTTGAGCCCTGAATTCTGATTGGCTGAAAGTCATGGTATATCAGACCGTAAACAGCGGGTATGACAAAACGTTTCGTTTTACTGCTCTAATTACGTTGCTAACCCGTTTATAATAGCAATACGGCTCCTCTGGCCAATATACCACGGCTAAGGGTTGTATCCAGGCGCTCCGCGTTGCGTGATGCATAAGAACAGCCCTTAGCCGTGGTATATTGTCCATATACCACACCTCCTCTGGCCTTATTGCTTAAATAACGCACGGTATATTTGCACGGTAGAATTCAATGACTATAGTTCATTCTTCCATGTTCTATGTTGAAGCTGCTTTTTAAAAGCAAAAGTCGAATTTAAAACATTATTGGAATTGTTGAATTCGATGTTCATACTGGCAAGCTAGAACGGGTGGTTTAGTTAGCTAAACTAGTACGTCTGTTTGTTTGGTTACCAATGCATTTACCGTAGCTATCTAGTAAACTTGCGAGCTACTTCAGTGGATGTTGAACACATTTCTACCGGTAAATGAACACGTATCTTGCGGCAAATGTGTTTAATTATAGCCATGGTATTAAAGGGATAATCAACTCTGGGCTCTATGTGTTCTCTCTGGAAAGGGATGTAACTCAATGGCAGGTCAGATCCCCTCCGCTAGCACGTCGTGGGACACACATCTCTTATTTATCTTGCTCCTTTGCACCCCAGTATCTCTACTTGCACATTCATCTTCTGCACATTACCATTCCAGTGTTTAATTGCTATATTGTAATTACTTCGCCACCATGGCCTATTTATTGCCTTAATTGACCTAATTTGCACTCACTGTATATAGACTTTTTGTTCTATATTTTCTACTGTATTATTGACTGTATGTTTGTTTTACTCCATGTGTAACTCTGTTGTTGTATGTGTCGAACTGCTTTGCTTTATCTTGGCCAGGTCGCAGTTGCAAATGAGAACTTGTTCTCAACTAGCCTACCTGGTTAAATAAAGGTGTTCTCAACTAGCCTACCTGGTTAAATAAAGGTGAAATAAAAATAAACAAATCGTTGATTATTTTTAATAGCCCCTCGTTGATAATCTCTTACTAATTCTCACCTCTGCTGTTCTTGTTCCTGACAGCAGGTGGCGATACTGACTTACTCCTACAGCGTTACTCGCATACAGTCACCACACACAAACACTCGAAAATAAAAACGATATGTAATTATTAACGGTGCTGTGTGAGAGAGAGAGTCTCGCCTAACATCCTTTTTCTAAATATTTCTCTAGAAACAGACGGTAGATTCATCTGATCGTTTCTCTGAACAGACAGACACACACAACACACGCTGTCTGATGTTTAACAGGCCAGATCCATCCTAATACACTGGACTCCTTTTTAGATAGAACTCTAAACGTTACCAGGCCACTGTTAAAACTCACATAAAACTACAGAGCAGGATTCTGGGTTGAGGGACGAATATTACAGACATCTGTTTTAGTCTGCCTGTTAGAAGCTGGACATTTAATGCTGCATTTACACAGGCAGCCCAATTCTGAACTTTTTTTCCCCCCACTAATTGGTATTTTGTCCAATCAGTTCAGCTCTGAACAAGATCTGATTTGAAAATATCTGATGTGATTGTTAAGACCAATTAGTGGAAAAAATATCAGAATTGGGCTGCCTGTGTCAACGCAGCCTAAGAGTGGACATCCAGGGATAGATGTAAAACATATATTATAATAATATTTAACCTTTATTTAACTAAGCAAGTCAGTTAAGAACAATTGGCTGGGCCAATTGTGGGACTCCCGATCGCGGTTGGTTGTGATACAGCCCGGGATCGAACCAGGGTCTGTAGTGACCCCTCTAGCACTGAAATGCAGTGCCTTAGACCGCCGCGCCACTCAGGAGCCCAAAATGTATTTACACCCATAGGATTCCATTATAGGATCTCTATGTTTACCCCACTCATTGTAATGTCATATGTAGGCTTTTGACTGGGTTTGAACCTGGGTCGTTGTAGCCCTATAAGACTACATTTGATCTAGGGCAACATTAGCTCAGGGAGCTGAACTAACACAAGACTTCTGGGCCTGAATTCACAGAGTGTCACAGAGTAATGCTGATCTAGAATTCATTTGTCTTTTTCTATCATAATGAGTAAGATTCCATGGACAGGGGAAGGAGAGGGCGGATGGATGCACTACTGTTGGCTGTTAGTACCAGTACAACCTTTACACACACAGAGAGAGAGAGAGAGTGAGAGTAAGAGAGATGTACGGACGCCCACACACACACAGATGGCCGCACATGCACACACAGCCATACAGACCCACCCATGTCCAGGAATGCACACACACTTCCCTATGTTAGTTGTTCATTAACGGTCCATTATTTTGAGAAAATACAACCAGTCAGATATACAGCTGGGGTATTTCAACTGGGAAATTCAGGACCACTCTGCTGGGACACTCCACAGTCTGCTGAGACATATAGAAGAAGACCACTCTGCTGGGACACTCCACAGTCTGCTGAGACATATAGAAGAAGACCACTCTGTTGGGACACTCCACAGTCTGCTGAGACATATAGAAGAAGACCACTCTGCTGGGACACTCCACAGTCTGCTGAGACATATAGAAGAAGACCACTCTGCTGGGACACTCCACAGTCTGCTGAGACATATAGAAGAAGACCACTCTGTTAGGACACTCCACAGTCTGCTGAGACATATAGAACCACTCTTTTGGGACACTCCACAGTCTGCTGAGACATATAGAAGAAGACCACTCTGTTGGGACACTCCACAGTCTGCTGAGACATATAGAAGAAGACCACTCTGTTAGGACACTCCACAGTCTGCTGAGACATATAGAACCACTCTGTTAGGACACTCCACAGTCTGCTGAGACATATAGAAGAAGACCACTCTGTTAGGACACTCCACAGTCTGCTGAGACATATAGAACCACTCTGTTAGGACACTCCACAGTCTGCTGAGACATATAGAAGAAGACCACTCTGTTAGGACACTCCACAGTCTGCTGAGACATATAGAAGAAGACCACTCTGTTGGGACACTCCACAGTCTGCTGAGACATATAGAAGAAGACCACTCTGTTAGGACACTCCACAGTCTGCTGAGACATATAGAACCACTCTGTTAGGACACTCCACAGTCTGCTGAGACATATAGAAGAAGACCACTCTGTTAGGACACTCCACAGTCTGCTGAGACATATAGAAGAAGACCACTCTGTTGGGACACTCCACAGTCTGCTGAGACATATAGAAGAAGACCACTCTGTTAGGACACTCCACAGTCTGCTGAGGCATATAGAAGAAGACCACTCTGCTGGGACACTCCACAGTCTGCTGAGACATATAGAAGAAGACCACTCTGTTGGGACACTCCACAGTCTGCTGAGACATATAGAAGAAGACCACTCTGTTAGGACACTCCACAGTCTGCTGAGACATATAGAAGAAGACCACTCTGCTGGGACACTCCACAGTCTGCTGAGACATATAGAAGAAGACCACTCTGCTGGGACACTCCACAGTCTGCTGAGACATATAGAACCACTCTGTTAGGACACTCCACAGTCTGCTGAGACATATAGAAGAAGACCACTCTGTTAGGACACTCCACAGTCTGCTGAGGCATATAGAAGAAGACCACTCTGTTGGGACACTCCACAGTCTGCTGAGACATATAGAAGAAGACCACTCTGTTGGGACACTCCACAGTCTGCTGAGGCATATAGAAGAAGACCACTCTGTTGGGACACTCCACAGTCTGCTGAGACATATAGAAGAAGACCACTCTGTTGGGACACTCCACAGTCTGCTGAGACATATAGAAGAAGACCACTCTGTTGGGACACTCCACAGTCTGCTGAGACATATAGAAGAAGACCACTCTGTTGGGACACTCCACAGTCTGCTGAGGCATATAGAAGAAGACCACTCTGTTGGGACACTCCACAGTCTGCTGAGACATATAGAAGAAGACCACTCTGCTGGGACACTCCACAGTCTGCTGAGACATATAGAAGAAGACCACTCTGTTGGGACACTCCACAGTCTGCTGAGACATATAGAAGAAGACCACTCTGCTGGGACACTCCACAGTCTGCTGAGACATATAGAAGAAGACCACTCTGTTAGGACACTCCACAGTCTGCTGAGACATATAGAAGAAGACCACTCTGTTGGGACACTCCACAGTCTGCTGAGACATATAGAAGAAGACCACTCTGTTGGGACACTACAGTCTGCTGAGACATATAGAAGAAGACCACTCTGCTGGGACACTCCACAGTCTGATGAGACATATAGAAGAAGACCACTCTGTTAGGACACTCCACAGTCTGCTGAGACATATAGAAGAAGACCACTCTGTTGGGACACTCCACAGTCTGCTGAGACATATAGAAGAAGACCACTCTGCTGGGACACTCCACAGTCTGCTGAGACATATAGAAGAAGACCACTCTGCTGGGACACTCCACAGTCTGCTGAGACATATAGAAGAAGACCACTCTGTTGGGACACTCCACAGTCTGCTGAGACATATAGAAGAAGACCACTCTGCTGGGACACTCCACAGTCTGCTGAGACATATAGAACCACTCTGCTGGGACACTCCACAGTCTGCTGAGACATATAGAAGAAGACCACTCTGTTGGGACACTCCACAGTCTGCTGAGGCATATAGAAGAAGACCACTCTGTTGGGACACTCCACAGTCTGCTGAGACATATAGAAGAAGACCACTCTGTTGGGACACTCCACAGTCTGCTGAGACATATAGAAGAAGACCACTCTGCTGGGACACTCCACAGTCTGCTGAGACATATAGAAGAAGACCACTCTGTTGGGACACTCCACAGTCTGCTGAGACATATAGAAGAAGACCACTCTGTTGGGACACTCCACAGTCTGCTGAGACATATAGAACCACTCTGTTGGGACACTCCACAGTCTGTTGAGACATTTAGAAGAAGACCACTCTGTTGGGACACTCCACAGTCTGCTGAGACATATAGAAGAAGACCACTCTGCTGGGACACTCCACAGTCTGCTGAGCCATATAGAAGAAGACCACTCTGTTGGGACACTCCACAGTCTGCTGAGACATATAGAAGAAGACCACTCTGTTGGGACACTCCACAGTCTGCTGAGACATATAGAACCACTCTGTTGGGACACTCCACAGTCTGCTGAGACATATAGAAGAAGACCACTCTGTTGGGACACTCCACAGTCTGCTGAGACATATAGAAGAAGACCACTCTGTTGGGACACTCCACAGTCTGCTGAGACATTTAGAAGAAGACCACTCTGTTGGGACACTCCACAGTCTGCTGAGACATTTAGAAGAAGACCACTCTGTTGGGACACTCCACAGTCTGCTGAGACATTTAGAAGAAGACCACTCTGTTGGGACACTCCACAGTCTGCTGAGACATATAGAACCACTCTGCTGGGACACTCCACAGTCTGCTGAGAAATATAGAAGAAGACCACTCTGCTGGGACACTCCACAGTCTGCTGAGACATATAGAAGAAGACCACTCTGTTGGGACACTCCACAGTCTGCTGAGACACTTAGAAGAAGACCACTCTGTTGGGACACTCCACAGTCTGCTGAGACATTTAGAAGAAGACCACTCTGCTGGGACACTCCACAGTCTGCTGAGACATATAGAACCACTCTGTTGGGACACTCCACAGTCTGCTGAGACATATAGAAGAAGACCACTCTGCTGGGACACTCCACAGTCTGCTGAGACATATAGAAGAAGACCATTCTGCTGGGACACTCCACAGTCTGCTGAGACATATAGAAGAAGACCACTCTGCTGGGACACTCCACAGTCTGCTGAGACATATAGAAGAAGACCACTCTGCTGGGACACTCCACAGTCTGCTGAGACATATAGAAGAAGACCACTCTGTTGGGACACTACAGTCTGCTGAGACATTTAGAAGAAGACCACTCTGCTGGGACACTCCACAGTCTGCTGAGACATATAGAAGAAGACCACTCTGCTGGGACACTCCACAGTCTGCTGAGACATATAGAAGAAGACCACTCTGTTAGGACACTCCACAGTCTGCTGAGACATATAGAAGAAGACCACTCTGCTGGGACACTCCACAGTCTGCTGAGACATATAGAACCACTCTGTTGGGACACTCCACAGTCTGCTGAGGCATATAGAAGAAGACCACTCTGCTGGGACACTCCACAGTCTGCTGAGACATATAGAAGAAGACCACTCTGCTGGGACACTCCACAGTCTGCTGAGACATATAGAAGAAGACCACTCTGCTGGGACACTCCACAGTCTGCTGAGGCATATAGAAGAAGACCACTCTGCTGGGACACTCCACAGTCTGCTGAGACATATAGAAGAAGACCACTCTGCTGGGACACTCCACAGTCTGCTGAGACATATAGAAGAAGACCACTCTGCTGGGACACTCCACAGTCTGCTGAGACATATAGAAGAAGACCACTCTGTTGGGACACTCCACAGTCTGCTGAGACATATAGAAGAAGACCACTCTGTTGGGACACTCCACAGTCTGCTGAGACATATAGAAGAAGACCACTCTGTTGGGACACTCCACAGTCTGCTGAGACATTTAGAAGAAGACCACTCTGTTGGGACACTCCACAGTCTGCTGAGACATTTAGAAGAAGACCACTCTGTTGGGACACTCCACAGTCTGCTGAGACATATAGAACCACTCTGCTGGGACACTCCACAGTCTGCTGAGAAATATAGAAGAAGACCACTCTGTTGGGACACTCCACAGTCTGCTGAGACATATAGAACCACTCTGTTGGGACACTCCACAGTCTGCTGAGACATATAGAAGAAGACCACTCTGTTGGGACACTCCACAGTCTGCTGAGACATATAGAAGAAGACCACTCTGTTGGGACACTCCACAGTCTGCTGAGACATTTAGAAGAAGACCACTCTGTTGGGACACTCCACAGTCTGCTGAGACATTTAGAAGAAGACCACTCTGTTGGGACACTCCACAGTCTGCTGAGACATTTAGAAGAAGACCACTCTGTTGGGACACTCCACAGTCTGCTGAGACATATAGAACCACTCTGCTGGGACACTCCACAGTCTGCTGAGAAATATAGAAGAAGACCACTCTGCTGGGACACTCCACAGTCTGCTGAGACATATAGAAGAAGACCACTCTGTTGGGACACTCCACAGTCTGCTGAGACACTTAGAAGAAGACCACTCTGTTGGGACACTCCACAGTCTGCTGAGACATTTAGAAGAAGACCACTCTGCTGGGACACTCCACAGTCTGCTGAGACATATAGAACCACTCTGTTGGGACACTCCACAGTCTGCTGAGACATATAGAAGAAGACCACTCTGCTGGGACACTCCACAGTCTGCTGAGACATATAGAAGAAGACCATTCTGCTGGGACACTCCACAGTCTGCTGAGACATATAGAAGAAGACCACTCTGCTGGGACACTCCACAGTCTGCTGAGACATATAGAAGAAGACCACTCTGCTGGGACACTCCACAGTCTGCTGAGACATATAGAAGAAGACCACTCTGTTGGGACACTACAGTCTGCTGAGACATTTAGAAGAAGACCACTCTGCTGGGACACTCCACAGTCTGCTGAGACATATAGAAGAAGACCACTCTGCTGGGACACTCCACAGTCTGCTGAGACATATAGAAGAAGACCACTCTGTTAGGACACTCCACAGTCTGCTGAGACATATAGAAGAAGACCACTCTGCTGGGACACTCCACAGTCTGCTGAGACATATAGAACCACTCTGTTGGGACACTCCACAGTCTGCTGAGGCATATAGAAGAAGACCACTCTGCTGGGACACTCCACAGTCTGCTGAGACATATAGAAGAAGACCACTCTGCTGGGACACTCCACAGTCTGCTGAGACATATAGAAGAAGACCACTCTGCTGGGACACTCCACAGTCTGCTGAGGCATATAGAAGAAGACCACTCTGCTGGGACACTCCACAGTCTGCTGAGACATATAGAAGAAGACCACTCTGCTGGGACACTCCACAGTCTGCTGAGACATATAGAAGAAGACCACTCTGCTGGGACACTCCACAGTCTGCTGAGACATATAGAAGAAGACCACTCTGTTGGGACACTCCACAGTCTGCTGAGACATATAGAAGAAGACCACTCTGTTGGGACACTCCACAGTCTGCTGAGACATATAGAAGAAGACCACTCTGTTGGGACACTCCACAGTCTGCTGAGACATTTAGAAGAAGACCACTCTGTTGGGACACTCCACAGTCTGCTGAGACATTTAGAAGAAGACCACTCTGTTGGGACACTCCACAGTCTGCTGAGACATATAGAACCACTCTGCTGGGACACTCCACAGTCTGCTGAGAAATATAGAAGAAGACCACTCTGTTGGGACACTCCACAGTCTGCTGAGACATATAGAACCACTCTGTTGGGACACTCCACAGTCTGCTGAGACATATAGAAGAAGACCACTCTGTTGGGACACTCCACAGTCTGCTGAGACATATAGAAGAAGACCACTCTGTTGGGACACTCCACAGTCTGCTGAGACATTTAGAAGAAGACCACTCTGTTGGGACACTCCACAGTCTGCTGAGACATTTAGAAGAAGACCACTCTGTTGGGACACTCCACAGTCTGCTGAGACATTTAGAAGAAGACCACTCTGTTGGGACACTCCACAGTCTGCTGAGACATATAGAACCACTCTGCTGGGACACTCCACAGTCTGCTGAGAAATATAGAAGAAGACCACTCTGCTGGGACACTCCACAGTCTGCTGAGACATATAGAAGAAGACCACTCTGTTGGGACACTCCACAGTCTGCTGAGACACTTAGAAGAAGACCACTCTGTTGGGACACTCCACAGTCTGCTGAGACATTTAGAAGAAGACCACTCTGCTGGGACACTCCACAGTCTGCTGAGACATATAGAACCACTCTGTTGGGACACTCCACAGTCTGCTGAGACATATAGAAGAAGACCACTCTGCTGGGACACTCCACAGTCTGCTGAGACATATAGAAGAAGACCATTCTGCTGGGACACTCCACAGTCTGCTGAGACATATAGAAGAAGACCACTCTGCTGGGACACTCCACAGTCTGCTGAGACATATAGAAGAAGACCACTCTGCTGGGACACTCCACAGTCTGCTGAGACATATAGAAGAAGACCACTCTGTTGGGACACTACAGTCTGCTGAGACATTTAGAAGAAGACCACTCTGCTGGGACACTCCACAGTCTGCTGAGACATATAGAAGAAGACCACTCTGCTGGGACACTCCACAGTCTGCTGAGACATATAGAAGAAGACCACTCTGTTAGGACACTCCACAGTCTGCTGAGACATATAGAAGAAGACCACTCTGCTGGGACACTCCACAGTCTGCTGAGACATATAGAACCACTCTGTTGGGACACTCCACAGTCTGCTGAGGCATATAGAAGAAGACCACTCTGCTGGGACACTCCACAGTCTGCTGAGACATATAGAAGAAGACCACTCTGCTGGGACACTCCACAGTCTGCTGAGGCATATAGAAGAAGACCACTCTGCTGGGACACTCCACAGTCTGCTGAGACATATAGAAGAAGACCACTCTGCTGGGACACTCCACAGTCTGCTGAGACATATAGAAGAAGACCACTCTGCTGGGACACTCCACAGTCTGCTGAGACATATAGAAGAAGACCACTCTGTTGGGACACTCCACAGTCTGCTGAGACATATAGAAGAAGACCACTCTGTTGGGACACTCCACAGTCTGCTGAGACATATAGAAGAAGACCACTCTGTTGGGACACTCCACAGTCTGCTGAGACATTTAGAACCACTCTGTTGGGACACTCCACAGTCTGCTGAGACATATAGAACCACTCTGTTGGGACACTCCACAGTCTGCTGAGACATATAGAAGAAGACCACTCTGCTGGGACACTCCACAGTCTGCTGAGACATATAGAAGAAGACCACTCTGCTGGGACACTCCACAGTCTGCTGAGACATATAGAAGAAGACCACTCTGTTGGGACACTCCACAGTCTGCTGAGACATATAGAAGAAGACCACTCTGTTGGGACACTCCACAGTCTGCTGAGACATATAGAAGAAGACCACTCTGCTGGGACACTCCACAGTCTGCTGAGACATTTAGAAGAAGACCACTCTGCTGGGACACTCCACAGTCTGCTGAGACATATAGAACCACTCTGTTGGGACACTCCACAGTCTGCTGAGACATATAGAACCACTCTGTTGGGACACTCCACAGTCTGCTGAGACATATAGAAGAAGACCACTCTGTTGGGACACTCCACAGTCTGCTGGGACATATAGAAGAAGACCACTCTGTTAGGACACTCCACAGTCTGCTGAGACATATAGAACCACTCTGCTGGGACACTCCACAGTCTGCTGACACATATAGAAGAAGACCACTCTGTTAGGACACTCCACAGTCTGCTGAGACATATAGAAGAAGACCACTCTGCTGGGACACTCCACAGTCTGCTGAGACATATAGAAGAAGACCACTCTGTTGGGACACTCCACAGTCTGCTGAGACATATAGAAGAAGACCACTCTGCTGGGACACTCCACAGTCTGCTGAGACATATAGAAGAAGACCACTCTGTTGGGACACTCCACAGTCTGCTGAGACATATAGAAGAAGACCACTCTGTTGGGACACTCCACAGTCTGCTGAGACATATAGAAGAAGACCACTCTGTTGGGACACTCCACAGTCTGCTGAGACATATAGAAGAAGACCACTCTGTTGGGACACTCCACAGTCTGCTGAGACATATAGAAGAAGACCACTCTGTTAGGACACTACACAGTCTGCTGAGACATATAGAAGAAGACCACTCTGTTAGGACACTCCACAGTCTGCTGAGACATATAGAAGAAGACCACTCTGTTAGGACACTCCACAGTCTGCTGAGACATATAGAAGAAGACCACTCTGTTAGGACACTCCACAGTCTGCTGAGACATATAGAAGAAGACCACTCTGCTGGGACACTCCACAGTCTGCTGAGACATATAGAAGAAGACCACTCTGTTGGGACACTCCACAGTCTGCTGAGACATATAGAACCACTCTGTTGGGACACTCCACAGTCTGCTGAGACATATAGAAGAAGACCACTCTGTTGGGACACTCCACAGTCTGCTGGGACATATAGAAGAAGACCACTCTGTTAGGACACTCCACAGTCTGCTGAGACATATAGAACCACTCTGCTGGGACACTCCACAGTCTGCTGAGACATATAGAAGAAGACCACTCTGTTAGGACACTCCACAGTCTGCTGAGACATATAGAAGAAGACCACTCTGCTGGGACACTCCACAGTCTGCTGAGACATATAGAAGAAGACCACTCTGTTGGGACACTCCACAGTCTGCTGAGACATATAGAAGAAGACCACTCTGCTGGGACACTCCACAGTCTGCTGAGACATATAGAAGAAGACCACTCTGTTGGGACACTCCACAGTCTGCTGAGACATATAGAAGAAGACCACTCTGTTGGGACACTCCACAGTCTGCTGAGACATATAGAAGAAGACCACTCTGTTGGGACACTCCACAGTCTGCTGAGACATATAGAAGAAGACCACTCTGTTGGGACACTCCACAGTCTGCTGAGACATATAGAAGAAGACCACTCTGTTAGGACACTACACAGTCTGCTGAGACATATAGAAGAAGACCACTCTGTTAGGACACTCCACAGTCTGCTGAGACATATAGAAGAAGACCACTCTGTTAGGACACTCCACAGTCTGCTGAGACATATAGAAGAAGACCACTCTGTTAGGACACTCCACAGTCTGCTGAGACATATAGAAGAAGACCACTCTGCTGGGACACTCCACAGTCTGCTGAGACATATAGAAGAAGACCACTCTGTTAGGACACTCCACAGTCTGCTGAGACATATAGAAGAAGACCACTCTGTTAGGACACTCCACAGTCTGCTGAGACATATAGAAGAAGACCACTCTGTTGGGACACTCCACAGTCTGCTGAGACATATAGAACCACTCTGTTGGGACACTCCACAGTCTGCTGAGACATATAGAAGAAGACCACTCTGCTGGGACACTCCACAGTCTGCTGAGACATATAGAAGAAGACCACTCTGCTGGGACACTCCACAGTCTGCTGAGGCATATAGAAGAAGACCACTCTGCTGGGACACTCCACAGTCTGCTGAGACATATAGAAGAAGACCACTCTGTTGGGACACTCCACAGTCTGCTGAGACATATAGAAGAAGACCACTCTGTTGGGACACTCCACAGTCTGCTGAGGCATATAGAAGAAGACCACTCTGCTGGGACACTCCACAGTCTGCTGAGACATATAGAAGAAGACCACTCTGTTGGGACACTCCACAGTCTGCTGAGACATATAGAACCACTCTGCTGGGACACTCCACAGTCTGCTGAGACATATAGAAGAAGACCACTCTGTTAGGACACTCCACAGTCTGCTGAGACATATAGAAGAAGACCACTCTGTTGGGACACTCCACAGTCTGCTGAGACATATAGAAGAAGACCACTCTGCTGGGACACTCCACAGTCTGCTGAGACATATAGAAGAAGACCATTCTGCTGGGACACTCCACAGTCTGCTGAGACATATAGAAGAAGACCACTCTGCTGGGACACTCCACAGTCTGCTGAGACATATAGAAGAAGACCACTCTGCTGGGACACTCCACAGTCTGCTGAGACATATAGAAGAAGACCACTCTGTTAGGACACTACACAGTCTGCTGAGACATATAGAAGAAGACCACTCTGTTAGGACACTCCACAGTCTGCTGAGACATATAGAAGAAGACCACTCTGTTAGGACACTCCACAGTCTGCTGAGACATATAGAAGAAGACCACTCTGTTAGGACACTCCACAGTCTGCTGAGACATATAGAAGAAGACCACTCTGCTGGGACACTCCACAGTCTGCTGAGACATATAGAAGAAGACCACTCTGTTGGGACACTCCACAGTCTGCTGAGACATATAGAACCACTCTGTTGGGACACTCCACAGTCTGCTGAGACATATAGAAGAAGACCACTCTGTTGGGACACTCCACAGTCTGCTGGGACATATAGAACCACTCTGTTGGGACACTCCACAGTCTGCTGAGACATATAGAAGAAGACCACTCTGTTAGGACACTACACAGTCTGCTGAGACATATAGAAGAAGACCACTCTGTTAGGACACTCCACAGTCTGCTGAGACATATAGAAGAAGACCACTCTGTTAGGACACTCCACAGTCTGCTGAGACATATAGAAGAAGACCACTCTGTTAGGACACTCCACAGTCTGCTGAGACATATAGAAGAAGACCACTCTGCTGGGACACTCCACAGTCTGCTGAGACATATAGAAGAAGACCACTCTGTTGGGACACTCCACAGTCTGCTGAGACATATAGAACCACTCTGTTGGGACACTCCACAGTCTGCTGAGACATATAGAAGAAGACCACTCTGTTGGGACACTCCACAGTCTGCTGGGACATATAGAAGAAGACCACTCTGTTAGGACACTCCACAGTCTGCTGAGACATATAGAACCACTCTGCTGGGACACTCCACAGTCTGCTGAGACATATAGAAGAAGACCACTCTGTTAGGACACTCCACAGTCTGCTGAGACATATAGAAGAAGACCACTCTGCTGGGACACTCCACAGTCTGCTGAGACATATAGAAGAAGACCACTCTGTTGGGACACTCCACAGTCTGCTGAGACATATAGAAGAAGACCACTCTGCTGGGACACTCCACAGTCTGCTGAGACATATAGAAGAAGACCACTCTGTTGGGACACTCCACAGTCTGCTGAGACATATAGAAGAAGACCACTCTGTTGGGACACTCCACAGTCTGCTGAGACATATAGAAGAAGACCACTCTGTTGGGACACTCCACAGTCTGCTGAGACATATAGAAGAAGACCACTCTGTTGGGACACTCCACAGTCTGCTGAGACATATAGAAGAAGACCACTCTGTTAGGACACTACACAGTCTGCTGAGACATATAGAAGAAGACCACTCTGTTAGGACACTCCACAGTCTGCTGAGACATATAGAAGAAGACCACTCTGTTAGGACACTCCACAGTCTGCTGAGACATATAGAAGAAGACCACTCTGTTAGGACACTCCACAGTCTGCTGAGACATATAGAAGAAGACCACTCTGCTGGGACACTCCACAGTCTGCTGAGACATATCGAAGAAGACCACTCTGTTAGGACACTCCACAGTCTGCTGAGACATATAGAAGAAGACCACTCTGTTAGGACACTCCACAGTCTGCTGAGACATATAGAAGAAGACCACTCTGTTGGGACACTCCACAGTCTGCTGAGACATATAGAACCACTCTGTTGGGACACTCCACAGTCTGCTGAGACATATAGAAGAAGACCACTCTGCTGGGACACTCCACAGTCTGCTGAGACATATAGAAGAAGACCACTCTGCTGGGACACTCCACAGTCTGCTGAGGCATATAGAAGAAGACCACTCTGCTGGGACACTCCACAGTCTGCTGAGACATATAGAAGAAGACCACTCTGTTGGGACACTCCACAGTCTGCTGAGACATATAGAAGAAGACCACTCTGTTGGGACACTCCACAGTCTGCTGAGGCATATAGAAGAAGACCACTCTGCTGGGACACTCCACAGTCTGCTGAGACATATAGAAGAAGACCACTCTGTTGGGACACTCCACAGTCTGCTGAGACATATAGAACCACTCTGCTGGGACACTCCACAGTCTGCTGAGACATATAGAAGAAGACCACTCTGTTAGGACACTCCACAGTCTGCTGAGACATATAGAAGAAGACCACTCTGTTGGGACACTCCACAGTCTGCTGAGACATATAGAAGAAGACCACTCTGCTGGGACACTCCACAGTCTGCTGAGACATATAGAAGAAGACCATTCTGCTGGGACACTCCACAGTCTGCTGAGACATATAGAAGAAGACCACTCTGCTGGGACACTCCACAGTCTGCTGAGACATATAGAAGAAGACCACTCTGCTGGGACACTCCACAGTCTGCTGAGACATATAGAAGAAGACCACTCTGTTAGGACACTACACAGTCTGCTGAGACATATAGAAGAAGACCACTCTGTTAGGACACTCCACAGTCTGCTGAGACATATAGAAGAAGACCACTCTGTTAGGACACTCCACAGTCTGCTGAGACATATAGAAGAAGACCACTCTGTTAGGACACTCCACAGTCTGCTGAGACATATAGAAGAAGACCACTCTGCTGGGACACTCCACAGTCTGCTGAGACATATAGAAGAAGACCACTCTGTTGGGACACTCCACAGTCTGCTGAGACATATAGAACCACTCTGTTGGGACACTCCACAGTCTGCTGAGACATATAGAAGAAGACCACTCTGTTGGGACACTCCACAGTCTGCTGGGACATATAGAAGAAGACCACTCTGTTAGGACACTCCACAGTCTGCTGAGACATATAGAACCACTCTGCTGGGACACTCCACAGTCTGCTGAGACATATAGAAGAAGACCACTCTGTTAGGACACTCCACAGTCTGCTGAGACATATAGAAGAAGACCACTCTGCTGGGACACTCCACAGTCTGCTGAGACATATAGAAGAAGACCACTCTGTTGGGACACTCCACAGTCTGCTGAGACATATAGAAGAAGACCACTCTGCTGGGACACTCCACAGTCTGCTGAGACATATAGAAGAAGACCACTCTGTTGGGACACTCCACAGTCTGCTGAGACATATAGAAGAAGACCACTCTGTTGGGACACTCCACAGTCTGCTGAGACATATAGAAGAAGACCACTCTGTTGGGACACTCCACAGTCTGCTGAGACATATAGAAGAAGACCACTCTGTTGGGACACTCCACAGTCTGCTGAGACATATAGAAGAAGACCACTCTGTTAGGACACTACACAGTCTGCTGAGACATATAGAAGAAGACCACTCTGTTAGGACACTCCACAGTCTGCTGAGACATATAGAAGAAGACCACTCTGTTAGGACACTCCACAGTCTGCTGAGACATATAGAAGAAGACCACTCTGTTAGGACACTCCACAGTCTGCTGAGACATATAGAAGAAGACCACTCTGCTGGGACACTCCACAGTCTGCTGAGACATATAGAAGAAGACCACTCTGTTAGGACACTCCACAGTCTGCTGAGACATATAGAAGAAGACCACTCTGTTAGGACACTCCACAGTCTGCTGAGACATATAGAAGAAGACCACTCTGCTGGGACACTCCACAGTCTGCTGAGACATATAGAAGAAGACCACTCTGTTAGGACACTCCACAGTCTGCTGAGACATATAGAACCACTCTGCTGGGACACTCCACAGTCTGCTGAGACATATAGAAGAAGACCACTCTGCTGCGACACTCCACAGTCTGCTGAGACATATAGAAGAAGACCACTCTGTTGGGACACTCCACAGTCTGCTGAGACATATAGAAGAAGACCACTCTGCTGGGACACTCCACAGTCTGCTGAGACATATAGAACCACTCTGTTGGGACACTCCACAGTCTGCTGAGACATATAGAAGAAGACCACTCTGCTGGGACACTCCACAGTCTGCTGAGACATATAGAAGAAGACCACTCTGCTGGGACACTCCACAGTCTGCTGAGGCATATAGAAGAAGACCACTCTGCTGGGACACTCCACAGTCTGCTGAGACATATAGAAGAAGACCACTCTGTTGGGACACTCCACAGTCTGCTGAGACATATAGAAGAAGACCACTCTGTTGGGACACTCCACAGTCTGCTGAGGCATATAGAAGAAGACCACTCTGCTGGGACACTCCACAGTCTGCTGAGACATATAGAAGAAGACCACTCTGTTGGGACACTCCACAGTCTGCTGAGACATATAGAACCACTCTGCTGGGACACTCCACAGTCTGCTGAGACATATAGAAGAAGACCACTCTGTTAGGACACTCCACAGTCTGCTGAGACATATAGAAGAAGACCACTCTGTTGGGACACTCCACAGTCTGCTGAGACATATAGAAGAAGACCACTCTGCTGGGACACTCCACAGTCTGCTGAGACATATAGAAGAAGACCATTCTGCTGGGACACTCCACAGTCTGCTGAGACATATAGAAGAAGACCACTCTGCTGGGACACTCCACAGTCTGCTGAGACATATAGAAGAAGACCACTCTGCTGGGACACTCCACAGTCTGCTGAGACATATAGAAGAAGACCACTCTGTTGGGACACTACAGTCTGCTGAGACATTTAGAAGAAGACCACTCTGCTGGGACACTCCACAGTCTGCTGAGACATATAGAAGAAGACCACTCTGCTGGGACACTCCACAGTCTGCTGAGACATATAGAAGAAGACCACTCTGTTAGGACACTACACAGTCTGCTGAGACATATAGAAGAAGACCACTCTGTTAGGACACTCCACAGTCTGCTGAGACATATAGAAGAAGACCACTCTGTTAAGACACTACACAGTCTGCTGAGACATATAGAAGAAGACCACTCTGTTAGGACACTCCACAGTCTGCTGAGACATATAGAAGAAGACCACTCTGTTAGGACACTCCACAGTCTGCTGAGACATATAGAAGAAGACCACTCTGTTAGGACACTCCACAGTCTGCTGAGACATATAGAAGAAGACCACTCTGCTGGGACACTCCACAGTCTGCTGAGACATATAGAAGAAGACCACTCTGTTGGGACACTCCACAGTCTGCTGAGACATATAGAACCACTCTGTTGGGACACTCCACAGTCTGCTGAGACATATAGAAGAAGACCACTCTCTTGGGACACTCCACAGTCTGCTGGGACATATAGAAGAAGACCACTCTGTTAGGACACTCCACAGTCTGCTGAGACATATAGAACCACTCTGCTGGGACACTCCACAGTCTGCTGAGACATATAGAAGAAGACCACTCTGTTAGGACACTCCACAGTCTGCTGAGACATATAGAAGAAGACCACTCTGCTGGGACACTCCACAGTCTGCTGAGACATATAGAAGAAGACCACTCTGTTGGGACACTCCACAGTCTGCTGAGACATATAGAAGAAGACCACTCTGCTGGGACACTCCACAGTCTGCTGAGACATATAGAAGAAGACCACTCTGTTGGGACACTCCACAGTCTGCTGAGACATATAGAAGAAGACCACTCTGTTGGGACACTCCACAGTCTGCTGAGACATATAGAAGAAGACCACTCTGTTGGGACACTCCACAGTCTGCTGAGACATATAGAAGAAGACCACTCTGTTGGGACACTCCACAGTCTGCTGAGACATATAGAAGAAGACCACTCTGTTAGGACACTACACAGTCTGCTGAGACATATAGAAGAAGACCACTCTGTTAGGACACTCCACAGTCTGCTGAGACATATAGAAGAAGACCACTCTGTTAGGACACTCCACAGTCTGCTGAGACATATAGAAGAAGACCACTCTGTTAGGACACTCCACAGTCTGCTGAGACATATAGAAGAAGACCACTCTGCTGGGACACTCCACAGTCTGCTGAGACATATAGAAGAAGACCACTCTGTTAGGACACTCCACAGTCTGCTGAGACATATAGAAGAAGACCACTCTGTTAGGACACTCCACAGTCTGCTGAGACATATAGAAGAAGACCACTCTGCTGGGACACTCCACAGTCTGCTGAGACATATAGAAGAAGACCACTCTGTTAGGACACTCCACAGTCTGCTGAGACATATAGAACCACTCTGCTGGGACACTCCACAGTCTGCTGAGACATATAGAAGAAGACCACTCTGCTGCGACACTCCACAGTCTGCTGAGACATATAGAAGAAGACCACTCTGTTGGGACACTCCACAGTCTGCTGAGACATATAGAAGAAGACCACTCTGTTGGGACACTCCACAGTCTGCTGAGACATATAGAACCACTCTGTTGGGACACTCCACAGTCTGCTGAGACATATAGAAGAAGACCACTCTGCTGGGACACTCCACAGTCTGCTGAGGCATATAGAAGAAGACCACTCTGCTGGGACACTCCACAGTCTGCTGAGACATATAGAAGAAGACCACTCTGTTGGGACACTCCACAGTCTGCTGAGACATATAGAAGAAGACCACTCTGTTGGGACACTCCACAGTCTGCTGAGGCATATAGAAGAAGACCACTCTGCTGGGACACTCCACAGTCTGCTGAGACATATAGAAGAAGACCACTCTGTTGGGACACTCCACAGTCTGCTGAGACATATAGAACCACTCTGCTGGGACACTCCACAGTCTGCTGAGACATATAGAAGAAGACCACTCTGTTAGGACACTCCACAGTCTGCTGAGACATATAGAAGAAGACCACTCTGTTGGGACACTCCACAGTCTGCTGAGACATATAGAAGAAGACCACTCTGCTGGGACACTCCACAGTCTGCTGAGACATATAGAAGAAGACCATTCTGCTGGGACACTCCACAGTCTGCTGAGACATATAGAAGAAGACCACTCTGCTGGGACACTCCACAGTCTGCTGAGACATATAGAAGAAGACCACTCTGCTGGGACACTCCACAGTCTGCTGAGACATATAGAAGAAGACCACTCTGTTGGGACACTACAGTCTGCTGAGACATTTAGAAGAAGACCACTCTGCTGGGACACTCCACAGTCTGCTGAGACATATAGAAGAAGACCACTCTGCTGGGACACTCCACAGTCTGCTGAGACATATAGAAGAAGACCACTCTGTTGGGACACTCCACAGTCTGCTGAGACATATAGAAGAAGACCACTCTGCTGGGACACTCCACAGTCTGCTGAGACATATAGAACCACTCTGCTGGGACACTCCACAGTCTGCTGAGACATATAGAAGAAGACCACTCTGTTGGGACACTCCACAGTCTGCTGAGGCATATAGAAGAAGACCACTCTGTTGGGACACTCCACAGTCTGCTGAGACATATAGAAGAAGACCACTCTGTTGGGACACTCCACAGTCTGCTGAGACATATAGAAGAAGACCACTCTGCTGGGACACTCCACAGTCTGCTGAGACATATAGAAGAAGACCACTCTGTTGGGACACTCCACAGTCTGCTGAGACATATAGAAGAAGACCACTCTGTTGGGACACTCCACAGTCTGCTGAGACATATAGAACCACTCTGTTGGGACACTCCACAGTCTGTTGAGACATTTAGAAGAAGACCACTCTGTTGGGACACTCCACAGTCTGCTGAGACATATAGAAGAAGACCACTCTGCTGGGACACTCCACAGTCTGCTGAGCCATATAGAAGAAGACCACTCTGTTGGGACACTCCACAGTCTGCTGAGACATATAGAAGAAGACCACTCTGTTGGGACACTCCACAGTCTGCTGAGACATATAGAACCACTCTGTTGGGACACTCCACAGTCTGCTGAGACATATAGAAGAAGACCACTCTGTTGGGACACTCCACAGTCTGCTGAGACATATAGAAGAAGACCACTCTGTTGGGACACTCCACAGTCTGCTGAGACATTTAGAAGAAGACCACTCTGTTGGGACACTCCACAGTCTGCTGAGACATTTAGAAGAAGACCACTCTGTTGGGACACTCCACAGTCTGCTGAGACATTTAGAAGAAGACCACTCTGTTGGGACACTCCACAGTCTGCTGAGACATATAGAACCACTCTGCTGGGAAACTCCACAGTCTGCTGAGACATATAGAAGAAGACCACTCTGCTGGGACACTCCACAGTCTGCTGAGACATATAGAAGAAGACCACTCTGTTGGGACACTCCACAGTCTGCTGAGACACTTAGAAGAAGACCACTCTGTTGGGACACTCCACAGTCTGCTGAGACATTTAGAAGAAGACCACTCTGCTGGGACACTCCACAGTCTGCTGAGACATATAGAACCACTCTGTTGGGACACTCCACAGTCTGCTGAGACATATAGAAGAAGACCACTCTGCTGGGACACTCCACAGTCTGCTGAGACATATAGAAGAAGACCATTCTGCTGGGACACTCCACAGTCTGCTGAGACATATAGAAGAAGACCACTCTGCTGGGACACTCCACAGTCTGCTGAGACATATAGAAGAAGACCACTCTGCTGGGACACTCCACAGTCTGCTGAGACATATAGAAGAAGACCACTCTGTTGGGACACTACAGTCTGCTGAGACATTTAGAAGAAGACCACTCTGCTGGGACACTCCACAGTCTGCTGAGACATATAGAAGAAGACCACTCTGCTGGGACACTCCACAGTCTGCTGAGACATATAGAAGAAGACCACTCTGTTAGGACACTCCACAGTCTGCTGAGACATATAGAAGAAGACCACTCTGCTGGGACACTCCACAGTCTGCTGAGACATATAGAACCACTCTGTTGGGACACTCCACAGTCTGCTGAGGCATATAGAAGAAGACCACTCTGCTGGGACACTCCACAGTCTGCTGAGACATATAGAAGAAGACCACTCTGCTGGGACACTCCACAGTCTGCTGAGACATATAGAAGAAGACCACTCTGCTGGGACACTCCACAGTCTGCTGAGGCATATAGAAGAAGACCACTCTGCTGGGACACTCCACAGTCTGCTGAGACATATAGAAGAAGACCACTCTGCTGGGACACTCCACAGTCTGCTGAGACATATAGAAGAAGACCACTCTGTTGGGACACTCCACAGTCTGCTGAGACATATAGAACCACTCTGTTGGGACACTCCACAGTCTGCTGAGACATATAGAACCACTCTGTTGGGACACTCCACAGTCTGCTGAGACATATAGAAGAAGACCACTCTGCTGGGACACTCCACAGTCTGCTGAGACATATAGAAGAAGACCACTCTGCTGGGACACTCCACAGTCTGCTGAGACATATAGAAGAAGACCACTCTGTTGGGACACTCCACAGTCTGCTGAGACATATAGAAGAAGACCACTCTGTTGGGACACTCCACAGTCTGCTGAGACATATAGAAGAAGACCACTCTGCTGGGACACTCCACAGTCTGCTGAGACATTTAGAAGAAGACCACTCTGCTGGGACACTCCACAGTCTGCTGAGACATATAGAACCACTCTGTTGGGACACTCCACAGTCTGCTGAGACATATAGAACCACTCTGTTGGGACACTCCACAGTCTGCTGAGACATATAGAAGAAGACCACTCTGTTGGGACACTCCACAGTCTGCTGGGACATATAGAAGAAGACCACTCTGTTAGGACACTCCACAGTCTGCTGAGACATATAGAACCACTCTGCTGGGACACTCCACAGTCTGCTGACACATATAGAAGAAGACCACTCTGTTAGGACACTCCACAGTCTGCTGAGACATAGAAGAAGACCACTCTGCTGGGACACTCCACAGTCTGCTGAGACATATAGAAGAAGACCACTCTGTTGGGACACTCCACAGTCTGCTGAGACATATAGAAGAAGACCACTCTGCTGGGACACTCCACAGTCTGCTGAGACATATAGAAGAAGACCACTCTGTTGGGACACTCCACAGTCTGCTGAGACATATAGAAGAAGACCACTCTGTTGGGACACTCCACAGTCTGCTGAGACATATAGAAGAAGACCACTCTGTTAGGACACTCCACAGTCTGCTGAGACATATAGAAGAAGACCACTCTGTTAGGACACTCCACAGTCTGCTGAGACATATAGAAGACCACTCTGTTAGGACACTCCACAGTCTGCTGAGACATATAGAAGAAGACCACTCTGCTGGGACACTCCACAGTCTGCTGAGACATATAGAAGAAGACCACTCTGTTGGGACACTCCACAGTCTGCTGAGACATATAGAACCACTCTGTTGGGACACTCCACAGTCTGCTGAGACATATAGAAGAAGACCACTCTGTTGGGACACTCCACAGTCTGCTGGGACATATAGAAGAAGACCACTCTGTTAGGACACTCCACAGTCTGCTGAGACATATAGAACCACTCTGCTGGGACACTCCACAGTCTGCTGAGACATATAGAAGAAGACCACTCTGTTAGGACACTCCACAGTCTGCTGAGACATATAGAAGAAGACCACTCTGCTGGGACACTCCACAGTCTGCTGAGACATATAGAAGAAGACCACTCTGTTGGGACACTCCACAGTCTGCTGAGACATATAGAAGAAGACCACTCTGCTGGGACACTCCACAGTCTGCTGAGACATATAGAAGAAGACCACTCTGTTGGGACACTCCACAGTCTGCTGAGACATATAGAAGAAGACCACTCTGTTGGGACACTCCACAGTCTGCTGAGACATATAGAAGAAGACCACTCTGTTGGGACACTCCACAGTCTGCTGAGACATATAGAAGAAGACCACTCTGTTGGGACACTCCACAGTCTGCTGAGACATATAGAAGAAGACCACTCTGTTAGGACACTACACAGTCTGCTGAGACATATAGAAGAAGACCACTCTGTTAGGACACTCCACAGTCTGCTGAGACATATAGAAGAAGACCACTCTGTTAGGACACTCCACAGTCTGCTGAGACATATAGAAGAAGACCACTCTGTTAGGACACTCCACAGTCTGCTGAGACATATAGAAGAAGACCACTCTGCTGGGACACTCCACAGTCTGCTGAGACATATAGAAGAAGACCACTCTGTTAGGACACTCCACAGTCTGCTGAGACATATAGAAGAAGACCACTCTGCTGGGACACTCCACAGTCTGCTGAGACATATAGAAGAAGACCACTCTGTTAGGACACTCCACAGTCTGCTGAGACATATAGAAGAAGACCACTCTGCTGGGACACTCCACAGTCTGCTGAGACATATAGAAGAAGACCACTCTGTTAGGACACTCCACAGTCTGCTGAGACATATAGAAGAAGACCACTCTGTTAGGACACTCCACAGTCTGCTGAGACATATAGAAGAAGACCACTCTGCTGGGACACTCCACAGTCTGCTGAGACATATAGAAGAAGACCACTCTGTTGGGACACTCCACAGTCTGCTGAGACATATAGAAGAAGACCACTCTGTTGGGACACTCCACAGTCTGCTGAGACATATAGAAGAAGACCACTCTGTTGGGACACTCCACAGTCTGCTGAGACATATAGAACCACTCTGTTGGGACACTCCACAGTCTGCTGAGACATATAGAAGAAGACCACTCTGCTGGGACACTCCACAGTCTGCTGAGACATATAGAAGAAGACCACTCTGTTGGGACACTCCACAGTCTGCTGAGACATATAGAACCACTCTGTTGGGACACTCCACAGTCTGCTGAGACATATAGAAGAAGACCACTCTGTTGGGACACTCCACAGTCTGCTGAGACATATAGAAGAAGACCACTCTGTTAGGACACTCCACAGTCTGCTGAGACATATAGAAGAAGACCACTCTGTTGGGACACTCCACAGTCTGCTGAGACATATAGAACCACTCTGTTGGGACACTCCACAGTCTGCTGAGACATATAGAAGAAGACCACTCTGTTGGGACACTCCACAGTCTGCTGAGACATATAGAACCACTCTGCTGGGACACTCCACAGTCTGCTGAGACATATAGAAGAAGACCACTCTGCTGGGACACTCCACAGTCTGCTGAGACATATAGAAGAAGACCACTCTGCTGGGACACTCCACAGTCTGCTGAGACATATAGAAGAAGACCACTCTGCTGGGACACTCCACAGTCTGCTGAGACATATAGAAGAAGACCACTCTGTTAGGACACATTACATTTGACCAGAGCCCAATGGGTCCTAGTATAAAGTAGTCCACTGTATAAGCAATATGGTGTTATTGGGGACACAGTCATCTCTCAGAGAGAGAAAAAGAGAGAGAGACGTGGTTATCTCTACCTTGCTACCATGAAAAGACTTCCACCCTGCTTCCATACAGAGGGTAAACGCAAGTATTTCTTGTGACTGTGCCTCAAAACCAAATGTTTTCCTGGCCCACCACTCCACCCTGGACTTGAACAGCCTCTATGACCAGGCCCACCACTCCACCCTGGACTTGAACAGCCTCTATGACCAGGCCCACCACTCCACCCTGGACTTGAACAGCCTCTTATGACCAGGTCCACCTATACAAGGCAGCAGTGCCCACCTTCGCTCGGACCCTAAAGGACATCGCCCTCAAACGCAGCCCCAACACTTCACACAGGAGGAGCAGCAGATCAATAGACACCCCGCCCAGACCAGCAAGACACTCTGCGGGACCCCCCCCCCCCCACCCCCTCCCACGCCGGGAGGACCTACATCTGACCTATGCCCCTCCTGACCACCCCATACACTCCACCCCCGCAAAGAGGGCCTCAACATGAAAGTCACACATATGTCCAGGTAGTGAGCGGGCAAACAGGCCCATCCCCCACTCTTACACTCGCCCAAGCCAATGGCATGTACCAGATGCTCAGCAGGCTCTGCTCACACTTACTGGCCTGAGGCCAAACCACACAACTAACAATATTGGACACTTTATGGAATACAAAGAATTCAGTATCTCATCCTGGAATATCCAAGGCTTGAGGTCATCTACCTTTGGCCTAAAGAGCAGGAATCTGGACTTCATCAAAGAAATTGGAAATAGAGACATTGTCATCCTACATGACAATATGGTATAGAGGAGATGGACACACTGGTTGCCCTCTAGGTTACAGAGAGCTGGTAGTCCCATCCACCAAACTACCAGGTGTGAAACAGGGAAGGGACTCAGGGGGTATGCTCATTTGGTATAGAGCAGACCTAACTCACTCTATTAAATGAATCAAAACAGGAACATTTTACATTTGGCTAGAAATTCAAAAGGAAATGATGTCCTCCTGTGTGCTACCTATATCCCCACACTTTAATGGAGACAGCTTCTCCATCCTGGAGGGGGAACTCAATCATTTCCAGGCCCAGGGACATGTACTAGTCTGTGGCGACCTAAATGCCAGAACCGGACAAGAACCTGACACCCTCAACACACAGGGGGACAAACACATGCCTGCAGGTGACAGCATTCCCTCCCCCATACGTCCCCCTAGGCACAACTACAACAACCTAACCAACAAAAACGGGTCACAACTCCTGCAGCTCTGTCGCACGCTGGGTATGTACATAGTCAACGGTAGGCTTCGAGGGGACTCCTATGGTAGGTACACCTGTAGCTCATCTCTTGGCAGTAGTACTGTAGACTACTTTATCACTGACCTCAACCCAGAGTCTCTCAGAGCGTTCACAGTCAGCCCACTGACACCCCTATCAGACCACAGCAAAATCACAGTCTACTTAAACAGAGCAATAATCATTCATGAGGCATCAAAGCCAAAGGAACTAAGTAACATTAAGAAATGCTATAGATGGAAGGAATGTAGTGTGGAAACCCACCAAAAAACAATTAGGCAACAACAAATTCAATCCCTTGTAGACAATTTCCTGAGTAAAATGTTTCACTGTAATAGTAAAGCTGTAAACTTGGCAGTAAAAAATCTTAACAGTATATTTTACCTCTCAGCTTCAATATCAAATCTAAAAATCTCAAATAGAAAACCGAAGAAAATTAACAATAATGACAAATGGTTTGATGAAGAATGCAAAAATCTAAGAAAGAAATGGAGAAACCTGTCCAACCAAAAACATAGAGACCCAGAAAACCTGAGTCTACGCCTTCACTATGGTGAATCACTAAAACAGTACAGAAATACACTATGGAAAAAGAAGGAACAGCTCATCAGAAATCCCTCTAACCACTTCTGGGAAAATTAGAAAACACTAAACAGACAACAACACAAAGAATTATCTATCCAAAACGGAGATGTATGGATAAACCACTTCTCCAATCTGTTTTGCTCTATAACAAAGAATAAAGAGCAAAAACATATACATGATCAAATACAGATCTTACAATCAACTATTAAAAGACTACCAGAACCCACTGGATTCTCCAATTACATGGAATGAACTACAGGATAAAACACAAACCCTCCAACCCAAAAAGGCTTGTGGTGTTGATGGTATCCTCAATGGAATGATAAAATATACAGACAACAAATTCCAATTGGCTATACTAAAACTCTTTAACATCATCCTTAGCTCTGGCATCTTCCCCAATATTTGGAACCAAGGACTGATCACCCCAATCCACAAAAGTAGAGAAAATTTGACCCCAATAACTACCGTGGGATATGCATCAACAGCAACCTTAGGAAAACCTTAGCAAAAAACTCACACACATTTCTTTCCACAGGGCCGTGGGGTGAGACAGGGATGCAGCTTAAGCCCCACCCTCTTCAACATACAGTATATACCAACGAATTGGCGAGGGCACTAGAACAGTCTGCAGCACCTGGCCTCACCCTACTAGAATCTGAAGTCAAATGTCTACTGTTTGCTGATGATCTGGTGCTTCTGTCACCAACCAAGGAGGGCCTACAGCAGCACCTAGATCTTCTGCACAGATTCTGTCAGACCTGGGCCCTGACAGTAAATCTCAGTAAGACCAAAATAATGGTGTTCCAAAAAAGTTCCAGTCGCCAGGACCACAAATACAAATTCCATCTAGACACCGTTGCCGTAGAGCACAAAAAACTATACATACCTCGGCCCAAACATCAGCGCCACAGGTAACTTCCACAAAGCTGTGAACAATCTGAGAGACAAGGCAATAAGGGCATTCTATGCCATCAAAAGGAACATACATTTCAACATACCAAATAGGATCTGGCTAAAATACTTGAATCAGTTATAGAACCCATTGCCCTTTATGGTTGTGAGGTCTGGGGTCCGCTCACCAACCAAGAATTCACAAAATGGGACCAACACCAAATTGAGACTGCATGCAGAATTCTGTAAAAATATCCTCTGTGTACAACGTAAAACACCAAATAATGCATGCAGAGCAGAATTAGGCCGATACCCGCTCATGATCAAAATCCAGAAAAGAGATGTTAAATTCTACAACCACCTAAAGGAAGTGATTCCCAAACCTTCCATAACAAAGCCAACACCTACAGAGAGATGAACCTGGAGAAGAGTCCCCTAATCAAACAGACCCCACAGAGCCCCAGGACAGCAACACAATTAGACCCAACCAAATCATGAGAAAACAAAAGATAACTACTTGACACATTGGAAAGAATAAACAAAAAAACAGAGCAAACTAGAATGATATTTGGCCCTAAACAGAGAGTACACAGTGGCAGAATACCTGATCACTGTGACTGACTCAAACTTAAGGAAAGCCATGTCTATGTACAGACTCAGTGAGCATAGCCTTGCTATTGAGAAAGGCCGCCGTAGGCAGACATGGCTCTCAAGAGAAGACAGGCTATGTGCTCACTGCCCACAAAATGAGGTGGACACTGAGCTAAACTTTCTAACCTCCTGTCCAATGTATGACCATATTAGAGACACATATTTCCCTCAAATTACACAGACCCACAAAAAATGTGAAAACAAATCCAATTTTGATGATCTCCCATATCTACTGGGTGAAATTCCACAGTGTGCATCACAGCAGCAAGATTTGTGACCTGTTGCCACGAGAAAAGGGCAACCAGTGAAAAACAAACACCATTGTAAATACAACCCATATTTATGCTTCTTTGTACATACACTGTATATATACGTAATATGACATTTGTAATGTCTTTATTGTTTTGAAACTTCTGTATGTGTAATGTTTACTGTTCATTTCTATTGTTTACTTCACTTTTTTATATCTACCTCACTTGCTTTGTCAATGTTAACACGTTTCCCATGCCAATAAAGCCCCTTTAATTGAATTGAATTGAGAGAGAGATAGAGAGAGAGAGAGAGAGAGAGAGAAAGAGAAAGAGACAGAGCGCACCAGGCCTGGCTTGGTGTGCTGTGCTGGCATGCCATTGACGAACCACAGGGTGCTCCTCTCCTCTCTGCTTGGCATGGGAACACAACAGACTCCTACCAAGTCTTGGAGACAGTACTACTACAATACTACAGTACTGCCTCTCATAAACACTACAAAGACCCATTCAGACCCACAGCACTGGCACTGAGAAACTATTGGAAGCCTACGTCCCAAATGGCACACTATTCCCTATACAGTAGTGCACTACTTTTGACCAGAGCCCTATTCCCTATACTGTATGTAGTGCACTACTTTTGACCAGAGCCCTATTCCCTATACAGTAGTGCACTACTTTTGACCAGAGCCCTATTCCCTATACAGTAGTGCACTACTTTTGACCAGAGCCCTATTCCCTATACAGTAGTGCACTACTTTTGACCAGAGCCCTATTCCCTATACAGTAGTGCACTACTTTTGACCAGAGCCCTATTCCCTATACAGTAGTGCACTACTTTTGACCAGAGCCCTATTCCCTATACTGTATGTAGTGCACTACTTTTGACCAGAGCCCTATTCCCTATACTGTAGTGCACTACCTTTGACCAGAGCCCTATTCCCTATACAGTAGTGCACTACTTTTGACCAGAGCCCTATTCCCTATACTGTAGTGCACTACCTTTGACCAGAGCCCTATTCCCTATACAGTAGTGCACTACTTTTGACCAGAGCCCTATTCCCTATACAGTAGTGCACTACCTTTGACCAGAGCCCTATTCCCTATACAGTAGTGCACTACTTTTGACCAGAGCCCTATTCCCTATACAGTAGTGCACTACTTTTGACCAGAGCCCTATTCCCTATACAGTAGTGCACTACTTTTGACCAGAGCCCTATTCCCTATACAGTAGTGCACTACTTTTGACCAGAGCCCTATTCCCTATACAGTAGTGCACTACTTTTGACCAGAGCCCTATTCCCTATACAGTAGTGCACTACTTTTGACCAGAGCCCTATTCCCTATACAGTAGTGCACTACTTTTGACCAGAGCCCTATTCCCTATACAGTAGTGCACTACTTTTGACCAGAGCCCTATTCCCTATACTGTAGTGCACTACCTTTGACCAGAGCCCTATTCCCTATACAGTAGTGCACTACTTTTGACCAGAGCCCTATTCCCTATACAGTAGTGCACTACTTTTGACCAGAGCCCTATTCCCTATACAGTAGTGCACTACTTTTGACCAGAGCCCTATTCCCTATACAGTAGTGCACTACTTTTGACCAGAGCCCTATTCCCTATACAGTAGTGCACTACTTTTGACCAGAGCCCTATTCCCTATACTGTAGTGCACTACTTTTGACCAGAGCCCTATTCCCTATACAGTAGTGCACTACTTTTGACCAGAGCCCTATTCCCTATACAGTAGTGCACTACTTTTGACCAGAGCCCTATTCCCTATACAGTAGTGCACTACTTTTGACCAGAGCCCTATTCCCTATACAGTAGTGCACTACTTTTGACCAGGAGCTATTTGTGATGCAGATGTACGGTACGTAGATGAATCCCTATCTGCTCTGTTAGGTGACATCATCCTCTCTCCTCAGGAGGTGTGGTTAGAGTCTCTCTCCTCAGGAGGTGTGGTTAGAGTCTCTCTCCTCATGAGATGTGGTTAGAGTCTCTCTCCTCAGGAGGTGTGGTTAGAGTCTCTCCTCAGGAGGTGTGGTTAGAGTCTCTCTCCTCAGGAGGTGTGGTTAGAGTCTCTCCTCAGGAGGTGTGGTTAGAGTCTCTCTCCTCAGGAGATGTGGTTAGAGTCTCTCTCCTCAGGAGGTGTGGTTTGTCTTCATGATAAATGTGGTTAGAGTCTCTCTCCTCAGGAGGTGTGGTTAGAGTCTCTCTCCTCAGGAGGTGTGGTTAGAGTCTCTCTCCTCAGGAGATGTGGTTAGAGTCTCTCCTCAGGAGGTGTGGTTAGAGTCTCTCTCCTCAGGAGGTGTGGTTAGAGTCTCTCCTCAGGAGGTGTGGTTAGAGTCTCTCTCCTCAGGAGATGTGGTTTGTCTTCATGATAAATGTGGTTAGAGTCTCTCTCCTCAGGAGATGTGGTTTGTCTTCATGATAAATGTGGTTAGAGTCTCTCTCAGGAGATGTGGTTTGTCTTCATGTCTTAGAGTCTCTCTCCTCAGGAGATGTGGTTTGTCTTCATGATAAATGTGGTTAGAGTCTCTCTCCTCAGGAGATGTGGTTAGAGTCTCTCTCCTCAGGAGATGTGGTTAGAGTCTCTCTCCTCAGGAGATGTGGTTTGATCTTCATGATAAATGTGGTTAGAGTCTCTCTCAGGAGATGTGGTTTGTCTTCATGATAAATGTGGTTAGAGTCTCTCTCCTCAGGAGATGTGGTTTGTCTTCATGATAAATGTGGTTAGAGTCTCTCTCCTCAGGAGATGTGGTTTGTCTTCATGATAAATGTGGTTAGAGTCTCTCTCCTCAGGAGATGTGGTTTGTCTTCATGATAAATGTGGTTAGAGTCTCTCTCCTCAGGAGATGTGGTTTGATCTGCATGATAAATGGGGTTAGAGTCTCTCTCCTCAGGAGATGTGGTTTGATCTTCATCACACCACGCGTACTGGAAGTGGTATGTAAAAGGTGACCCAATCCTATGCCCACTTTAATGTTACTGCCTCAGGGTGTGTATTATAGAGCATCTATTCTGGAAGGTGTCAGCAGGACAAAGTTAGAGGCACAGAGATTGTATTAAATAACTCATTTAGTCATAGAACATCATTCTGTGGTTGGAGGAGCCGGTTCTCAGTACCGACCGTACAGACCGCTATGAAGCATCCCTGTTACAGGGACATAGAGGAGAACTGACCATGGTTTGGTTTGAATGACAGCTGGTGATTGTAGAGTCGGTAGCCCTACTGTTAACACAGTCAGTCAGTCTGTTGGTCTACAGTAACACAGTCAGTCTGTCTGTAGATCTACAGTAACACAGTCAGTCTGTCTGTAGGTCTACAGTAACACAGTCAGCCTGTCTGTTGGCCAACAGTAACACAGTCAGTCAGTCTGTTGGTCAACAGTAACACAGTCAGTCAGTCTGTAGATCTACAGTAACACAGTCAGTCTGTAGATCCACAGTAACACAGTCAGTCAGTCTGTAGATCTACTGTAACACAGTCAGTAGTCTGTAGATCTACAGTAACACAGTCAGTCAGTCTGTAGATCTACAGTAACACAGTCAGTCTGTCTGTAAATCTACAGTAACACAGTCAGTCAGTCTGTAAATCTACAGTAACACAGTCATTCAGTCTGTAGATCTACAGTAACACAGTCAGTCAGTCTGTAGATCTACAGTAACAGTATGTCTGTACTGTAATGCTAACTGTCATAGTGTATGTCATGATAAAGTCCCCATCAGTCAGATCACTAAGAGGATGAGGTTCACTCTGCAGGGCCAGATGGCTCTCAGGAGGGAGTGGAAATGGACAAGATGTTATGACACCATCACACACACGCACGCGCACACACCAGTGGAGGCTGCTGAGGGGAGGACGGCTCATAATAATGTCTGGAACGGAGCGAATGGAATGGCATCAAACACCTGGAAACCATGGAAACAATGTGTTTGATGTATTTGACACCATTCCATCGTATTCCTCTCCAGACATTATCAGGAGCCTGTCCTCCCCAATTAAGGTGCCATCAACCTCCTGTGGTTGACACACACGCACCAACACAAGCACACTCGCGCACACACACTCGCGCACACACACACACACACACACACTCACACACAAACACACAGAGACGGGTGTGCGCACAATCAGACGCACATACGCTCACACAAATTCACACCCAGTATGCAAACACACACACACACACAATAATAATACATATAGTATATGACTATGTAAAGGGGGGGGGGGGGGGGGGAACAATGGATTTCTGTATTTCCAGCTGTAAATGTAACCTCTAACCTCCAGTCAGTCAGTCAGCTTTAGTGTTTTTGTCACCAAGCATCTGCAACTTCCGAGACCAGTTCTATTGCCAGAACAGTCTACTGTTACAGGGCTGAGAGAGAGAGAGAGAGAGAGAGAGAGAGAGAGAGAGAGAGAGACAGAGGGAGAGAGAGAGAGAGAGAGAGAGACAGAGGGAGAGAGAGAGAGAGAGAGAGAGACGGAGAGAGAGAGAGAGAGACAGAGAGAGCGAGACACAGAGAGAGAGAGAGAGAGAGACAGAGACAGAGGGAGAGAGAGAGAGAGAGAGAGAGAGAGAGAGAGAGAGAGAGAGAGAGAGAGAGAGAGAGAGAGAGAGAGACAGAGAGAGAGAGAGAGAGAGACAGAGAGAGACAGAGACAGAGACAGAGACAGAGACAGAGACAGAGACAGAGACAGAGACAGAGACAGAGACAGAGAGAGAGAGAGAGAGAGAGAGACCACTCTAAAGTCTAAACAGCCAACAGTCACAAGGTATCAATGGATGCATCGGTAGGTACAATCACATAGTTGTACACTTACATGACTGTTCTCTATACAGATGTTGAACATGGAAATCAGAAGCCCTGAAAACTGATCTGGGATTGTGTTGTACTGTTTCATTTCACCTTGTAAAGTCCCATTGAGCTGAATATCTCTTTTACAAGAGAGCCCTGCATTCAGACAATTTATAAACACAACATCACGCAAATATACAAGATTACAGAATACAGTCAAGTCAAGACAAGAGAAACAATCACATTCTTCAGCAAAGAGGTTCCTGATCAACAGTGTGAACAGTCCAAGAGGCACTAGTAGATTTAGTCGTTCCATACATGGGGTGCAAAAGAAACCAAAAGATGATTTACCCAAATCTGTGTAGACTGAAGGAATCTCCAGTTAGCCATCCCTGAGACCGGGTTTCGTCATTCCTACATCTAAAGTGTATTAATGATGTTAGGTATGGCAGAAGTTTATGTAAGAGAGCTTTAGAAATACAAAGAGAGTAATGAATCGATCTACGTGACTTCAAGGATCAGCTTACTCTCCCCAAATCCTTACCATAACCACGTAGGAGAGACACAACAGACCTTAGATCAGTGTTTTCTAGGGCAACTTCATACCTTACTCTTCTTATCATTACCTCAGTGCTTACCGCTTGTCCTACATACCTTTGCGTGCGTCCTACATTGAAACCGCTGCTGATTGGTCCTTTGCTTATCAGAGGTGGGCTGACTCGTAGAAATGGAGAAAGCTCATTGGTCAGTGGTAGATCTCCTCTCCGTCTATTGGCTGAGTCGGCTTTCAGAGCTTAGAGACCCAGCCGTACATTGGGTACTGTGTGCAGTGTCTCTCTTCCTGTGTTACCGCCCTTGGGGTGAGAAAGAAAGTGAGTAGCAGTGAAGCCTTCGTATTCATTGGAGCAGTACAGTAAGTAACTAGCTACTGTCATTTGATAGCTTGCGCCTTCTGGAGTGAACTGAAGACGTGTGGATTTGAATTTGCCCAGTCGCTGTAGATTCAGGTGAGCATCCATCGAGGTTACACATTTGTGAATCGTTTTGCCCGCTATCTAACGTTAGATACAGCAATCGTGTGGCCATTTCACTATTTCGCTAGCCAGTTAGCTATCTGGCTATGCTACGTTAGCTGACGTTTCGTGCTTCTCGGTCTGCCAGTGAGAGATACAAGCTTGGTGTTTGTGGTGACAGATTTGGTCCGATGCGATGATCCGATGCGGATAAATCTGTGACTGATAGCTGTAGTTAGCCAGCTAGTTATGGGATGATGTTGGACTGTGTAGGCAGTTCAGGGACGTATTCGTTACGGAAACTGTTTACCGTTTAACAGAACAAGACGGGAGTTTCTATTCGTTCGATTTGCTTCCGTTTAGGAAACGATTTGCAACAGAATGGGCGTAATGAATACGCCCTAGTTTACGTTCTTGCTCTCTCCTCTTATCTCCTGTGTCTTTGGTAATAACTTTGTCACCATTGCCCTCTTAGCTCTGTTCCTCATCTCTAGTTAGCTAATCAGCTAAGTTAGTTACCTAGTTATATTATCAGACAGACAGACAGTTAGTTACCTAGTTATATTATCTGTGATCCACGAGCTTTACAGACAAATCATCATTTATTTGGTCGAAATAGTCCGTAGCTACTGAATCAGAATGATAAAGAAAACTGGTGAACTAAATAAATCTTGTTATTATACTAGCTAGATAGTAGGTAAATTAATTCACACTAACGTTACAGCTTGTATGTTTTAGGGCATTGCCAAGTTAGTATTTGTTGTTGTTGATCAGGGTCCTACAGCATCGCTAGAGGACCTGTGGACCCCAGTACGCCACCTCCCTGTCGCAACAGGGCCGCGCCTGTCTGTCAAATCACATTTATAGACTGTCGTTGTCAGAACAACAAACCAATCCGTTTTGAAATTCACTCAGCTAGCTAGCTGCCCATCTTAACTATAAGGTTTTACAGAGGTGACTCAGTTAAACGTGGGTCTTGCTCAACTCAAATCGGCATGGTTGTCATGCATTTCAGACTGTTTACCGTGTGTGTGTGTGTGTGTGTGAGAGAGAGAGAAAGAAAAATAGCAAATGTGATGTGTGTGTGTGTGTGTGTGTGTGTGCGCGGGCACTTCCATTGTTAGTAGCAGCAGAAACAATGCCTCCTGTGATACACCCCTGGTTCAGCAGCCCTCCACAAAAGGTGCTTATTTAGTGGCTTCAAATCCTTATCTGCCACCTGAAAGACTGCATCCCTTATGTGGTCACAACACGGCTTTGTTCTGAATGCAGGGTGTGGCCCAAGCCGTCGAGGAAAGCCTTTATAAGGAAACGTGTGAGTTAGCCCAGGTGTGAAGTTGATCACAGGCACAGATCTACAATCAGCATGTCCCCTCCAGACCCTAAGCTTTACCGTTAAAGAGAAAAACACTAACTTCTGTCACTCCACCCAGTCCTGGGGGACGGTTCTGTCACTCCGCACAGTCCTGGGGGACGGTTCTGTCACTCCGCACAGTCCTGGGGGACGGTTCTGTCACGCCGCCCAGTCCTGGGGGACGGTTCTGTCACGCCGCCCAGTCCTGGGGGACGGTTCTGTCACTCCGCCCAGTCCTGGGGGACGGTTCTGTCACTCCGCCCAGTCCTGGGGGACGGTTCTGTCACGCCGCCCAGTCCTGGGGGACGGTTCTGTCACTCCGCACAGTCCTGGGGGACGGTTCTGTCACTCCGCCCAGTCCTGGGGGACGGTTCTGTCACTCCGCCCAGTCCTGGGGGACGGTTCTGTCACTCCGCCCAGTCCTGGGGGACGGTTCTGTCACTCCGCCCAGTCCTGGGGGACGGTTCTGTCACGCCGCCCAGTCCTGGGGGACGGTTCTGTCACTCCGCACAGTCCTGGGGGACGGTTCTGTCACTCCGCCCAGTCCTGGGGGACGGTTCTGTCACTCCGCCCAGTCCTGGGGGACGGTTCTGTCACTCCGCCCAGTCCTGGGGGACGGTTCTGTCACTCCGCCCAGTCCTGGGGGACGGTTCTGTCACTCCGCCCAGTCCTGGGGGACGGTTCTGTCACTCCGCCCAGTCCTGGGGGACGGTTCTGTCACTCCGCCCAGTCCTGGGGGACGGTTCTGTCACTCCGCCCAGTCCTGGGGGACGGTTCTGTCACTCCGCCCAGTCCTGGGGGACGGTTCTGTCACTCCGCCCAGTCCTGGGGGACGGTTCTGTCACTCCGCCCAGTCCTGGGGGACGGTTCTGTCACTCCGCCCAGTCCTGGGGGAAGGTTCTGTCACTCCGCCCAGTCCTGGGGGAAGGTTCTGTCACTCCGCCCAGTCCTGGGGGACGGTTCTGTCACTCCGCCCAGTCCTGGGGGACGGTTCTGTCACTCCGCCCAGTCCTGGGGGAAGGTTCTGTCACTCCGCCCAGTCCTGGGGGACGGTTCTGTCACTCCGCCCAGTCCTGGGGGACGGTTCTGTCACTCCGCCCAGTCCTGGGGGACGGTTCTGTCACTCTGCCCAGTCCTGGGGGACAGTAGTTCTGTCTGCAGTATAAAGACAGAGGTCATAGTGCCGTTCACTTGAGAGAGAGAGATGCCTTTTAGCAGACTTTCATCCAAGCGAGGAAAAGTGAGGGCAGTGTGTCTGCCTGCCTGCCTGCCTGCCTGCCTGCCTGCCTGCCTGCCTGTCTGCCTGCCTGTCTGCCTGCCTGTCTGCCTGCCTGCCTGCCTGTCTGTCTGCCTGTCTGTCTGCCTGTCTGCCTGCCTGCCTGCCTGCCTGCCTGTCTGTCTGTCTGCCTGCCTGCCTGTCTGCCTGTTTGTCTGTCTCCTACACGACAACAACAAATGCGTTAGCCACAGCTGATCCAGAGCAGGTTAACAGGCTCAGAGATGCCAACTCAGCATGTTGTATGTGTGTGAATATCAGCCTGTTAGCAGGATAATCAGGTCTGATACTGCTCAGCCGGTTCTACTTCTGTCCGCTCCAACAGAGGGAGAAATCAGCCTGTTGCATGATGCTCATACTTCTACCATTAGAGTTGGGAAGGTGTAATTATTTAAACGGTTATTACACCAGATAGTGTTTGTGGGGGGAATTCTCTGCCATGTTGTTTCTGTTTGCCGCTGAGCAGAGGTTGGAGAGGACACTAACTTCTGTCACGCTGCCCAGTCCTGGGGGACGGTTCTGTCATGCTGCCCAGTCCTGGGGGACGGTTCTGTCACGCTGCCCAGTCCTGGGGGACACTTCTGTCACGCTGCCCAGTCCTGGGGGACGGTTATGTCACGCTGCCCAGTCCTGGGGGACACTTCTGTCATGCTACCCAGTCCTGGGGGACACTTCTGTCATGCTGCCCAGTCCTGGGGGACACTTCTGTCACGCGTCTTGACTTCAACCCTCAAAGGTGCCTGTGTGTGTAGAGCCTGCAGACTGTGGGTAGTGAGGGGATAGTGTGTAGAGCCTGCAGACTGTGGGTAGTGAGGGGATAGTGTGTAGAGTCTGCAGACTGTGGGTAGTGAGGGGATAGTGTGTAGAGCCTGCAGACTGTGGGTAGTGAGGGGATAGTGTGTAGAGTCTGCAGACTGTGGGTATTGAGGGGATAGTGTGTAGAGCCTGCAGACTTGGGGTAGTGAAGGGATAGTGTGTAGAGCCTGCAGACTGTGGGTAGTGAGGGGATAGTGTGTAGAGCCTACAGACTGTGGGTAGTGAGGGGATAGTGTGTAGAGCCTACAGACTGTGGGTAGTGAGGGGATAGTGTATAGAGCCTACAGACTGTGGGTAGTGAGGGGATAGTGTGTAGAGCCTGCAGACTGTGGGTAGTGTGGGGATAGTGTGTAGAGCCTGCAGACTGTGGGTAGTGAGGGGATAGTGTGTAGAGCCTGCAGACTGTGGGTAGTGAGGGGATAGTGTGTAGAGCCTGCAGACTGTGGGTAGTGTGGGGATAGTGTGTAGAGCCTGCAGACTGGGGGTAGTAAGGGGATAGTGTGTAGAGCCTGCAGACTGGGGGTAGTGAGGGGATAGTGTGTAGAGCCTGCAGACTGTGGGTAGTGAGGGGATAGTGTGTAGAGCCTGCAGACTGGGGGTAGTGAGGGGATAGTGTGTAGAGCCTGCAGACTGGGGGTAGTGAGGGGATAGTGTGTAGAGCCTGCAGACTGGGTAGTGAGGGGATAGTGTGTAGAGCCTGCAGACTGTGGGTAGTGAGGGGATAGTGTGTAGAGCCTACAGACTGTGGGTAGTGCGGGGATAGTGTGTAGAGCCTGCAGACTGGGGGTAGTGAGGGGATAGTGTGTAGAGCCTGCAGACTGGGGGTAGTGAGGGGATAGAGGGAGACGTAGGAGAGTGAGAGGCAGACAGACGAGGAGGGGTAGAGGGAGACGTAGGAGAGTGAGAGGCAGACAGACGAGGAGGGGTAGAGGGAGACGTAGGAGAGTGAGAGGCAGACAGACGAGGAGGGGTAGAGGGAGACGTAGGAGAGTGAGAGGCAGACAGACGAGGAGGGGTAGAGGGAGACGTAGGAGAGAGAGGCAGACAGACGAGGAGGGATAGAGGGAGACGTAGGAGAGAGGCAGACAGACGAGGAGGGAGACATAGGAGAGAGAGAGAGAGACGAGGAGGGGTAGAGGGAGACGTAGGAGAGAGAGGGAGACAGACGAGGAGGGGTAGAGGGAGATGTAGGAGAGAGAGAGAGGCAGACAGGGCAAGTTGCAGCTTTTTTAAAGTACCACTTTGTACCTCCTCCAACCCCACCTCCCTCAATCCACGTTTCATTTCATGTTTGTTGTTTTACCACCGCAGTGACGTCCCTGTCAGCATCTCATCCTTCCATTCCTCCCTCTTTACCTCACTCTCTCTCTCTTCCTCCTTGCCTCTCACCTCTGCTCCATCTGTTTTTCATCAGGCTCTGCCTTTCCCCAGCCACTCTAGAAGGGAGTGTCCCACACCAGCAGAGCAGAGAGGAGAACAGAGAAGAGAGCAGGACGGAGGAGGGTGTCCCACACCAGCAGAGCAGAGAGGAGAACAGAGAAGAGAGCAGGATGGAGGAGGGAGGGAAAGAAGAGAACAGAGAAGAGAGCAGGATGGAGGGAGGGATTGGAGGAGAGATATGAGGGGACATGGGAGAGATGAGGAGGAGAGATATGAGGGGATATGGGAGAGATGAGGAGGAGAGATATGGGGGGGATATGGGAGAGATGATATGGAGAGAGATGGGAGAGATGATAAGGAGAGATATGAGGGGATATGGGAGAGATGTGAGGGGATATGGGAGAGATGATAAGGAGAGGTATGGGAGAGATGAGGAGGAGAGATATGAGGGGATATGGGAGAGATGAGGAGGAGAGATATGAGGGGATATGGGAGAGATGATATGGAGAGAGATGGGAGAGATGATAAGGAGAGATATGAGGGGATATGGGAGAGATATGAGGGGATATGGGAGAGATGATAAGGAGAGATATGAGGGGATATGGGAGAGCTGATAAGGAGATATATGGGAGAGATGATAAGGAGAGATATGGGAGAGATGAGGAGAGATATGAGGGGATATGGGAGAGATGATAAGGATATATATGAGGGGATATGGGAGAGATGAGGAGGAGAGATATGAGGGGATATGGGAGAGATGAGGAGGAGAGATATGAGGGAATATAGGAGAGATATGAGGGGATATGGGAGAGATGATGAGGAGAGAAACTAACCTCTCATATATCACCCCTAGGATAGTAAAGGAGAGATATGAGAGGTTAGTTTATCACCCCTAGGATAGTAAAGGAGAGATGAGGAGGAGAGATATGAGAGGTTAGTTTATCACCCCTAGGATAGTAAAGGAGAGATATGATAGAGATGAGGAGGAGAGATATGGGAGAGATGATAGGGAGAGATGATAAGGAGAGATATGAGAGGTTAGTTTATCACCCCTCGGATAGTAAAGGTCGTTATCAAAAACACAATTTGTTGCAGACTGTTCAATTAGTCTGCTGGGGTCAAGAACCAGCTCTGCTAAAACCATTGACAACAACGTGCCGTTTCCAAGGAATTGTTAAATAAATGTTCCAACTATTTGGTTGTAATATCATCACGTCCTGAAGAGCACAGTCACAAGTACACATTTAGAGCTAGCTAAGCAAACGTGTCATTTAGCTAGCTAAGCAAACGTGTCATTTAGCTAGCTAAGCAAACGTGTCAGTTAGCTAGCTAAGCAAACGTGTCATTTAGCTAGCTTCATTAGAGATTAGGTGTTTGGAAAGAGCTGGACATCGGCAAGTTGTCGTCTTGGTTGTCAGTCGGACTACTGTCACCACCACCACTACTGTCACCACCACCATTGATATGACAAGCAAATCAAAGTGACACTCGATATAGTGACACTCGATATAGCCATCGAGTTGATCCCCTGACAGCTTGTCGTCGAGCCGTATCGACGTGATCTGTTGTTAGCTAGCGATCCAATTTGACGTGGTCCATCGGGCAGTCTGTCAGTGTAACAGTATAACTTTAGACCGTCCCCTCGCCCATACCCGAGCGCGAACCAGGGACCCTCTGCACACATCAACAACAGTCACCCACGAAGCATCGTTACCCATCGCTCCACAAAAGCCGCGGCCCTTGCAGAGCAAGGGGAACCACTACTTCAAGGTCTCAGAGCAAGTGACGTCACCGATTGGAAATGCTATTTAGCGCACAACACCGCTAACTAAGCGAGCCGTTTCACATCCGTTACATCAGCAGCGATGAAACACTCTGGAAAAACAACGTTGAAAAGGGGATACTGTTAGCTAATGTTGCTAGGTAGGCCGAGCTATGTCGCCCTGAGAAAAAAGTACATTAGTTCTACCTAACACGTAGTTTCTACCGGTAGCTGGCAAAGTAATCATTATGCGTCCTTCTGCTTGACATGTAGAGCCCACGGAGGGAGGGACACGTAGAGCCCACGGAGGATGGGACACGTAGAGCCCTCGGAGGGTGGGACACGTAGAGCCCGCGGAGGGTGGGACACGTAGAGCCCGCGGAGGGTGGGACACGTAGAGCCCGCGGAGGGTGGGACACGTAGAGCCCGCAGAGGGTGGGACACGTAGAGCCCGCGGAGGGTGGGACACGTAGAGCCCGCGGAGGGTGGGACACGTAGAGCCCGCGGAGGGTGGGACACGTAGAGCCCGCGGAGGGTGGGACACGTAGAGCCCGCGGAGGGTGGGACACGTAGAGCCCGCGGAGGGTGGGACACGTAGAGCCCGCGGAGGGTGGGACATGGTAGAGCCCGCGGAGGGTGGGACACGTAGAGCCCGCGGAGGGTGGGACATGGTAGAGCCCGCGGAGGGTGGGACATGGTAGAGCCCGCGGAGGGTGGGACATGGTAGAGCCCGCGGAGGGTGGGACATGGTAGAGCCCGCGGAGGGTGGGACATGGTAGAGCCCGCGGAGGGTGGGACATGGTAGAGCCCGCGGAGGGTGGGACATGGTAGAGCCCGCGGAGGGTGGGACATGGTAGAGCCCGCGGAGGGTGGGACATTGTAGAGTCCACGGAGGGTGGGACATGAACCTTAACCTCTCATACTTTTATTTTATATCACTCAAATATCCAATTAATGGTGGCCAGATACCCTTCACGTATCTGGAAATACATGATCAACTGATGTTTACTGATCATAAAACAGTCCCTTGCTGTATAACTCTGATGATAGAGATAAATGTGTAGTTGTGACTGTGCCCTTCAGGACGTGATGATATTACAACGGTCCCTTGAAAATGACACGCTGTTGTCAATAGTTTTAGTGGAGCTGATGGTCTCCTTGACCCCCCCAGCAGCCGAATGGAACCCTCTGCACTGCATTGTGATGTTTCATTGACAACGTCCTATAGGTGGAGGATGTTCGAAGTACAGAACTCTCTCTCTGTCCCTGGGGTTGTGTTGTAATGTAATAACCCATTCTCCATTTCCTGCTCAACTCTCAACTTTAACATTACTCAACATCTCTCTCTCTCTCTGTCTCTCTCTCTGTCTCTCTGTCTCTCTGTCTCTCTGTCTCTCTGTCTCTGTCTCTCTCTCTCTCTCTCTCTCTGTTGCTCTCTGTCGCTCTCTGTCTGTCTCTCTCTCTGTCTCTCTCTCTCTCTGTCTCTCTCTCTGTCTCTCTCTCTGTCTCTCTCTATGTCTCTCTCTCTCTGTCTCTCTCTCTCTCTCTCTCTCTCTGTCTCTCTGTCTCTCTCTCTCGCTGAAGGACTACTGTGTAGAGGTCGAATGATTATGATTTTCCAATGCCGATACTGATTATTGGAGGACCAAAAAAAGCCGATACCGATTAATCGGACAATTTATATATATATATATATATCTGTACTAATGACAATTACAACAATACTGAACTAACACTTATTTTAACTTAATATAATACATAAATAAAATCAATTTAGTCTCAAATAAATAATGAAAAAAGTTCAATTTGGTTTAAATAATGCAAAAACAAAGTGTTGGAGAAGAAAGTAAAAGTGCAATATGTGCCATGTAAGAAAGCTAACGTTTAAGTTCCTTTCTCAGAACATGAGAACATATGAAAGCTGGTGGTTCCTTTTAACATGAGTCTTCAATATTCCCAGGTAAGAAGTTTTAGGTTGTAGTTATTATAGGACTATTTCTCTCTATACCATTTCGATTTCATTAACCTTTGACTATTGGATGTTCTTATAGGCACTATAGTATTGCCAGCCCAATCTCGGGAGTTGATAGGCTTGAAGTCATAAACAGCGATGTGCTTGCGAAAAGCTGCTGGCAAACGGAGGAAAGTGCTGTTTGAATGAATGCTTACGAGCCTGCTGGTGCCTACTATCGCTCAGTCAGACTGCTCTATCAAATCATAGACTTAATTATAATATAATAACACACAGAAATACGAGCCTTCGGTCATTAATATGGTCAAATCTGGAAACTATCATTTCGAAAACAAGACGTTTATTCTTTCAGTGAAATCAGGAACCGTTCCATATTTTATCTAACGGGTGGCATCCATAAGTCTAAATATTGCTGTTACATTGCACAACCTTCAATGTTATGTCATAATTATGTAAAATTCTGGCAAATTAATTACGGTCTTTGTTAGGAGGAAATGGTCTTCACACAGTTCACAACGAGCCAGGCGGCCCAAACTGCTGTATATACCCGACTCTGCTGCGTATACCCTGACTCTGCTGCGTATACCCTGACTCTGCTGCGTATACCCTGACTCTGCTGCGTATACCCCGACTCTGCTGCGTATACCCCGACTCTGCTGCGTATACCCCGACTCTGCTGCATATACCCCGACTCTGCTGCATATACCCCGACTCTGCTGCATATACCCCGACTCTGCTGCATATACCCCGACTCTGCTGCATATACCCCGACTCTGCTGGACTCTGCTGCGTATACCCCGACTCTGCTGCGTATACCCCGACTCTGCTGCGTATACCCCGACTCTGCTGCGTATACCCCGACTCTGCTGGACTCTGCTGCGTATACCCCGACTCTGCTGCGTATACCCCGACTCTGCTGGACTCTGCTGCGTATATCCCGACTCTGCTGCGTATACACCGACTCTGCTGCGTATACCCCGACTCTGCTGCGTATACCCCGACTCTGCTGGACTCTGCTGCGTATACCCCGACTCTGCTGCGTATACCCCGACTCTGCTGCGTATACCCCGACTCTGCTGGACTCTGCTGCGTATACCCCGACTCTGCTGCGTATACCCCGACTCTGCTGCGTATACCCCGACTCTGCTGCATATACCCCGACTCTGCTGCGTATACCCCGACTCTGCTGCGTATACCCCGACTCTGCTGGACTCTGCTGCGTATACCCCGACTCTGCTGCGTATACCCCGACTCTGCTGCATATACCCCGACTCTGCTGCATATACCCCGACTCTGCTGCGTATACCCCGACTCTGCTGCGTATACCCCGACTCTGCTGCGTATACCCCGACTCTGCTGCATATACCCCGACTCTGCTGCATATACCCCGACTCTGCTGCATATACCCCGACTCTGCTGGACTCTGCTGCGTATACCCCGACTCTGCTGGACTCTGCTGCGTATACCCCGACTCTGCTGGACTCTGCTGCATATACCCCGACTCTGCTGCATATACCCCGACTCTGCTGCATATACCCTGACTCTGCTGCATATACCCTGACTCTGCTGCATATACCCCGACCCTGCTGCGTATACCCCGACCCTGCTGCGTATACCCTGACTCTGCTGCGTATACCCTGACTCTGCTGCATATACCCCGACTCTGCTGCATATACCCCGACTCTGCTGCGTATACCCCGACTCTGCTGCGTATACCCCGACTCTGCTGCGTATACCCCGACTCTGCTGCATATACCCCGACTCTGCTGCATATACCCCGACTCTGCTGCATATACCCCGACTCTGCTGGACTCTGCTGCGTATACCCCGACTCTGCTGGACTCTGCTGCGTATACCCCGACTCTGCTGGACTCTGCTGCATATACCCCGACTCTGCTGCATATACCCCGACTCTGCTGCATATACCCCGACTCTGCTGCATATACCCCGACTCTGCTGGACTCTGCTGCGTATACCCCGACTCTGCTGGACTCTGCTGCATATACCCCGACTCTGCTGCATATACCCCGACTGCTGCATATACCCCGACTCTGCTGCATATACCCCGACTCTGCTGGACTCTGCTGCGTATACCCCGACTCTGCTGGACTCTGCTGCGTATACCCCGACTCTGCTGGACTCTGCTGCATATACCCCGACTCTGCTGCATATACCCCGACTCTGCTGGACTCTGCTGCGTATACCCCGACTCTGCTGCGTATACCCTGACTCTGCTGCATATACCCTGACTCTGCTGCATATACCCTGACTCTGCTGCATATACCCCGACTCTGCTGCGTATACCCCGACTCTGCTGCGTATACCCCGACTCTGCTGCGTATACCCCGACTCTGCTGCGTATACCCCGACTCTGCTGCGTATACCCCGACTCTGTTGCGTATACCCTGACTCTGCTACAGTTTCTCCTGACCTTGTGAAGTCCCTGTATATCTGGACAGTTTCTCCTGACCTTGTGAAGTCCCTGTATATCTGGACAGTTTCTCCTGACCTTGTGAAGTCCCTGTACATCTGGACAGTTTCTCCTGACCTTGTGAAGTCCCTGTACATCTGGACAGTTTCTCCTGACCTTGTGGAAGTCCCTGTACATCTGGACAGTTTCTCCTGACCTTGTGAAGTCCCTGTACATCTGGACAGTTTCTCCTGACCTTGTGAAGTCCCTGTACATCTGGACAGTTTCTCCTGACCTTGTGGAAGTCCCTGTACATCTGGACAGTTTCTCCTGACCTTGTGGAAGTCCCTGTACATCTGGACAGTTTCTCCTGACCTTGTGGAAGTCCCTGTACATCTGGACAGTTTCTCCTGACCTTGTGAAGTCCCTGTACATCTGGACAGTTTCTCCTGACCCTGTGAAGTCCCTGTACATCTGGACAGTTTCTCCTGACCTTGTGAAGTCCCTGTATATCTGGACAGTTTCTGCAGTAAACAGGTGACTGAGGTGAGCATGACTTTGCATACAGCCAGCTCATGTGACTTTTCCCTCAAAGGTGTGAGTCGTGTTTTAGTTTTGTATGTGGGGAGTCTGAGTAGGGGGGGGGGGGGGGGGGGGGGGGGGGGGTGTACACAAACAAACCCAAAACACAGAAACTGGAGAATGTAACAGTGTGTGTACTGTACATCTATAACTAGAGAGGCTGGTTGTAGTATGTTGTGGTGGTGTTATTGGCTCTGTGTACTGTACATCTATAACTAGAGAGGCTGGTTGTAGTATGTTGTGGGGGTGTTATTGGCTCTGTGTACTGTACATCTATAACTAGAGAGGCTGGTTGTAGTATGTTGTGGTGGTGTTATCTGCTGTTGTCTAGGATGATTAGTAGAGCTCGGAGAATGGAATCAACCAGACTCTACTAATGGATCCTCCCAGACCATTACCATCATTACCTCCCTTCCATGCTCCATTACTCCTGTCTGGACTGTCTACTCCACCTAATCACCTGGAGGATTCCTGGAGGAGACAGAGAACAACCATTAGTATGAGTTTTATAACCTGTGTGAGTGGTTAAGTGTGAAGGTGGTGTTGACTACACACAGAAAGTAGATAGATGACGTAAGAGCTGAGTTGGCATTGTGGTAAGAGAATGACATGTGTGTAGATTAGTCTACAAGTCCGTGGTCTCCAGTCAGACCTCGCTGGCCACTCTGTCTTCCAGTCTCAGCTAATGGAACTCAGAGGTTAACAGTCAGGTGGTTTAGATACTGATGGGTGTGTCTGTGTTGTGGATTTGGCTCTACAATGTCAGAACGTTTTCTGTCAGAAAGGGTTTTTCTAGACCTTGAAAGCTGGCGGCCTTTCCAACAGGGGACTGAAACACGTGTTGTTATCCCACAGATAAACTGTCTGCAGTTAGTTGGCTTTTACCATCATGGATATTTAACTCCTGGTTCAGGGCTTAGTTAGGCGGCAGGGTAGCCTAGTGGTTAGAGCATTGGACTTGTAACCGAAAGGTTGCAAGTTCAAATCCCCGAGCTGACAAGGTACAAAATCTGTCGTTCTGAACAGGCAGTTAACCCACTAGGCCGTCATTGAAAATAAGAATTTGTTCTTAACTGACTTGCCTAGTAAAATAAAAAATAAAATAAATAGGCCTACGCTAGATTTAAACACGGCCCATAACCTATTAGAATAGACTACATTGTCTGGAACTTATTCAGGAGGGAGTCTGGTCTGGTGTTATCAGGCTGTGGACTGGACTCGGACGTGACCCGCCTTATCCCAGTCAACCTGATTTGCATCATCAATAGCCAGCGACGGATGCGATCAACATTACGATCATCATGAATGCTGACATTTCATCTGCTCTCATTTACTTTCCATTAGGGCAGAGTCCCCCTGTTAACCCCCGGCTATAGAGCACCACAGTGGAGGTGTCATAATACCCATAAAACCTAACGGTCAAACAGGGAAATGTTTCCAATTGTTTTTCTACAATTCATTTAAAAAGTGTCTTTTATCAATATGTTCGACTCTCCAATTCTGAATTGCTAATTAGTATTAAAGTAGACATCGTATTAAAGTAGACAAATCCCAGCATGCTCCTGCAGGTCATCTCTAACTGACACCTTTACTAACAGGTATTGTGTCAATTTGAAACTTTCACAAGACGGTTCACAGAATTGTCCATTTGAAAGAAATGTAGCCAGTTTATTAATGAATACATTTAGATAGTTAAATCCCGGGATTCCTACCTTTGCCTCGATTCGTCAGTCTGGTCCAGATCATCATGGTATTTGTAGTTCTTTATGATAGCCACATTAGCAGCTAATTAGCATTTCATTTTTGGGAGGTAAATACAGGCCAATATATATAATATATAAGTCACTTTGTCTGAGAGAGATTTACATGGTAATCAAACCATCACCCCGGGGGAAGCCGACACAAAACATCACCCCGGGGGAAGCCAACACAAAACATCACCCCGGGGGAAGCCGACACAAAACATCACCCCGGGGGAAGCCGACACAAAACATCACCCTGGGGGAAGCCGACACAAAACATCACCCCGGGGGAAGCCGACACAAAACATCACCCCGGGGGAAGCCGACACAAACCATCACCCCGGGGGAAGCCGACACAATCAATCACCCCGGGGGAAGCCGACACAAAACATCACCCCGGGGGAAGCCGACACAAAACATCACCCCGGGGGAAGCCGACACAAAACACAGACCTTATTTTACGTGTTTCTAAAATCCCCTACGGGGAAAAATGAATGGTGGAAAAACGTCTGGAACCATTTCCCTGTTTGACCGCTAGGTTTTCTGGGTATTATGACTCACACACTGTGGTACTTTATTCCAGGCTGTTGCTGTGTTAGTGTGGTGTTTGATTCCTTAATGGAGGAGTGGACAGTAAACCTCTGATTCTTGAGAGAACAGACCAAAACAGAGAGAGAGAACAGACCAAAACAGGGAGAGAGACCAGAACAGACCAGAACAGAGAGAGAGAACGATGTGGGAGACGGAACAGACGAGAACAGACCAGAACAGAGAGAGGGAGAACGATGTGGGAGAGAGAACAGAACAGAGGCAGAGAACGATGTGGGAGAGAGAACAGAACAGAACAGAGAGAGAGAGAGAACGATGTGGGAGAGAGAACAGAACAGAGAGAGAGAACGATGTGGGAGAGAGAGAACAGACCAGAACAGAGCGAGAGAACAATGTTCCCTCTAAACCACACAGCTCCACCCAGACTGCATTAAGAATAAAATGGCCGCTGTGCCGAGGTCGTGGAAGATTGAACTCCACTCAACTTTAGTTGACACCCGTGTTTCCCAACTCCAGTCCTCCTGTGCCTCCAGCAGCACGTTGTTGTCCCAGACAAACATACCTGATTCAACTAGTCAAGGACTTGATGATTAGTTTTATTTAACATTTACTTAGCTAGGAAAGTCAGTTAAGAACAAATTCGTATTTTCAGTGACGGCCTACCGGGGAACAGCAGGTTAACTGCCTTGTTCAGTGGCAGAACGACAGATTTGTACCTTGTCAGCTCGGGGATTCGAACCAGCAACCTTTCGGTTACTAGTCCAACGCACCGATATTGGCCATATAACACACATCCCAGAAGTGCCTTATTATTATTATAAACTGGTTATCAACATCATTAGAAAGGTAAAAAGCTATTTGTTTGTCGTACCCGTGGTATACGGTCTGATATACCACAGCTTTCAGACAATCAGCATCTAGGGCTCAACCCACCCAGTTTATGTGATGTTTAAGACCGAAGGACAGACGCTGTCTGACTGGCATTAACTACATCACCTACTTTGATCCCACTAACTCACATGTTATCATCTTCTCTGTCTCTCTCTCTCTCTCTGTCTGTCTGCCTGCCTGCCTCTCTGTCTGCCTGCCTGCCTGCCTCTCTGTCTGTCTGTCTCTCTAGCAGATTACCTGCCCCTAGGCGTGACACTTGGACCCAGAGGGACACAGACAGACACCCTGGTCTGCGGTTGGTGTAGCAGAGAGAGAACATGGCATTGTCGTTTAAGAAAGACCTGGAGAAGTACAAGGAGATTGACGAGGATGAGATCCTTAACAACCTGTCAGAGCAGGAACTCAAACAACTGGAGACTGCCCTGGAGGAGATGGACCCAGAGGTATGGAGGGGCGGGGGGGAGGTCTCAGTCTGTTTCTGTGTCTTCCTTGTTCGCCAGACAGACATCTCATTCTTATCAACTTTTAACCTCCCAACTCAACTCTCGCAATCCTCAACTCTCAATGTTGGGAAATCTAAGGGAGAGAGAGAGTGTGTGTGTGTGTGTGTGTGTGTGTGTGTGTGTTGATTCTGCATGCAGTCTGCCAAGCGTTTCTATGTTGATTTGCACGCAGAGTAGAGGAGGAGGCGCAGCAGAGTAGTAGAGGAGGAGGCGCAGCAGAGTAGTAGAGGAGGAGGCGTCGTAGAGGAGGAGGGGTAGTAGAGGAGGAGGGGTAGTAGAGGAGGAGGCGTAGTAGAGGAGGAGGCGCAGCAGAGTAGTAGAGGAGGAGGCGTAGTAGAGGAGGAGGCGTAGTAGAGGAGGAGGCGTAGTAGAGGAGGAGGCGCAGCAGAGTAGAGGAGGAGGAGGAGGCGCAGCAGAGTAGAGGAGGAGGAGGAGGAGTTCGTGCAGCAGAGGTAGACGAGGAGGAGGAGGCAGAGTAGAGGAGGAGGAGGAGGCAGAGTAGAGGAGGAGGAGGAGGCAGAGTAGAGGAGGAGGCAGAGTAGAGGAGGAGGAGGAGGCAGAGTAGAGGAGGAGGAGGCGCAGCAGAGTGGAGGAGGAGGTTGTAGTCAAACCCCTCCAGGACTTACTGAGGTTAATTTTACTTTTCAAGGGCCAGAGTGTGAGGTACAACAGCCATTTATTTGTGATATTACACAATACACCTCAACAGAAGTATTGGGACGAGGCCAATGTGTTGTTACATCTCAAGTAGAGAACATCTTAAACATTCTTCTCTTTCACTTATACACAGCATGAAGGAGATGAGTCCACTAACTAGGCAACCATAGGAACTCCACTCAACACAACACGGGACCGAATGCAGCCCTAGTGTTTTTAAACATGGCACATGAATTCACCAATTACCAATTGATCAATCAGTCAATAAACCCATGTATCCACCCCTCTGTGTCTCCCCCCCCCCCAGAATGCGTTGCTGCCAGCGTCGATGCGTCAGAAGGACCACACAGTGAAAGCAGCCACCGGCCCCTACAGCAGAGAGAAACTACTCAGTTTTCTGGAGAAGGAGGCCCTGGAGTATAAAGACAGAGATGATGTGGTGTCTTTCTCTGGAGAGAGGAAAGGTAGGAGGCCCTGGAGTATAAAGACAGAGATGATGTGGTGTCTTTCTCTGGAGAGAGGAAAGGTAGGAGGCCCTGGAGTATAAAGACAGAGATGATGTGGTGTCTTTCTCTGGAGAGAGGAAAGGTAGGAGGCCCTGGAGTATAAAGACAGAGATGATGTTGTGTCTTTCTCTGGAGAGAGAAAAGGTAGGAGGCCCTGGAGTATAAAGACAGAGATGATGTTGTCTTTCTCTGGAGAGAGGAAAGGTAGGAGGCCCTGGAGTATAAAGACAGAGATGATGTGGTGTCTTTCTCTGGAGAGAGGAAAGGTAGGAGGCCCTGGAGTATAAAGACAGAGATGATGTGGTGTCTTTCTCTGGAGAGAGGAAAGGTAGGAGGCCCTGAAGTATAAAGACAGAGATGATGTTGTGTCTTTCTCTGGAGAGAGGAAAGGTAGGAGGCCCTGGAGTATAAAGACAGAGATGATGTGGTGTCTTTCTCTGGAGAGAGGAAAGGTAGGAGGCCCTGGAGTATAAAGACAGAGATGATGTGGTGTCTTTCTCTGGAGAGAGGAAAGGTAGGAGGCCCTGGAGTATAACGACGATTTTTCTCAGGAGCTGTGGCAAAAGTAGCTGCTGGGGGGGGTGGGCTGGGGGCATGCTGAAATATAACCGATGCGGCCCACTGCACCGAGACATGAGGAGGAGGGAAGCGGTGGCTGTGCGCTTGTGGCTCTCATTCACTCCGTTTGCTACAAATATACATGGTAACGTATCACTCGGCTCTTAGAGACAGGGAAAGGTTTTGGCAATTGAACTCATGAATACCATTTGTATGTCTCTGCATGCAGTTTGAAGTTTGACTCTGGGTCAGTAGAAAAGTGGCTTAATTGCCCCCCCCCCCCCCCCCCCCCCCCCCCCCCCCCCAAAAAAAAATGTGCTCTATCCCTTTAATTAAAAGCGCATCACGGCAGAAATACCATTATTTATATATTTATTTACTCTGACATCACTCGTTCTGGTGTTGCTTTCGTTTTTTTACTGTTTGTATTATGTGTATATTGCTAGGTATTATTATTATACCGTTGGAGCTAGAAACACCAGCATTACTACACTGTTGGAGCTAGAAACACCAGCATTACTACACTGTTGGAGCTAGAAACACCAGCATTACTACACTGTTGGAGCTAGAAACACCAGCATTACTACACTGTTGGAGCTAGAAACACCAGCATTACTACACTGTTGGCGCTAGAAACACCAGCATTACTACACTGTTGGAGCTAGAAACACCAGCATTACTACACTGTTGGAGATAGAAACACCAGCATTACTACACTGTTGGAGCTAGAAACACCAGCATTACTACACTGTTGGAGCTAGAAACACCAGCATTACTACACTGTTGGAGCTAGAAACACCAGCATTACTACACTGTTGGAGCTAGAAACACCAGCATTACTACACTGTTGGAGCTAGAAACACCAGCATTACTACACTGTTGGAGCTAGAAACACCAGCATTACTACACTGTTGGCGCTAGAAACACCAGCATTACTACACTGTTGGAGCTAGAAACACCAGCATTACTACACTGTTGGAGATAGAAACACCAGCATTACTACACTGTTGGAGCTAGAAACACCAGCATTACTACACTGTTGGAGCTAGAAACACCAGCATTACTACACTGTTGGAGCTAGAAACACCAGCATTACTACACTGCTGGAGCTAGAAACACCAGCATTACTACACTGTTGGAGATAGAAACACCAGCATTACTACACTGTTGGAGATAGAAACACCAGCATTACTACACTGTTGGAGATAGAAACACCAGCATTACTACACTGTTGGAGATAGAAACACCAGCATTACTACACTGTTGGAGATAGAAACACCAGCATTACTACACTGTTGGAGATAGAAACACCAGCATTACTACACTGTTGGAGATAGAAACACCAGCATTACTACACTGTTGGAGATAGAAACACCAGCATTACTACACTGTTGGAGATAGAAACACCAGCATTACTACACTGTTGGAGCTAGAAACACCAGCATTACTACACTGTTGGAGCTAGAAACACCAGCATTACTACACTGTTGGAGCTAGAAACACCAGCATTACTACACTGTTGGAGCTAGAAACACCAGCATTACTACACTGTTGGAGCTAGAAACTGTCTATGTGACCCATGAACTTGATTTGATGTAAATGCGTCAATGCAGAAACCTCAATGTGATCAACTCTCTAAATACATGACTACATGACTGTGTCCTACGCTGAGTAACTAGAGGCGTTGCGGGTGACGAGAGGCGTTGCGGGTGACGAGAGGCGTTGCGGGTGACGAGAGGCGTTGCGGGTGACGAGAGGCGTTGCGGGTGACGAGAGGCGTTGCGGGTGAGCAGAGGCGTTGGGGGTGAGGAGAGGCGTTGGGGGTAATGTTTGTGGTCTTGAAGGGAAGGCTCTGTTTCAGACAGGTGTGTATTGTATTGCAGGCGTGTGTGCGTGTGTGTGTGTGTGTGTGAGATTGCTCTCAGCTGTAATCAGGCCACTGCTGAGTCTGCAGGTATTACTAATGCATGTCTACTCTGGTCTTACACAATACACAGCTGAGGGAAGGGGAGGAGTGTGGGCTGGGGGAGGAGGAGGGGTGTGGGCTGGAGGAGGGTTGTGGGCTGGGGGAGGATGAGGAGGAGTGTGGGCTGGGGGAGGATGAGGAGGGGTGTGGGCTGGAGGAGGAGGAGGGGTGTGGGATGAGGAGGGGTGTGGGCTGGGAGAGGAGGAGAAGTGTGGGCTGGGGGAGGAGGAGGAGGGGTGTTGGCTGGGAGAGGATGAGGAGGGGTGTGGGCTGGGGGAGGAGGAGGAGGGGTGTGGGCTGTGGGAGGAGGAGGAAGGGTGTGGGCTGGGGGAGGAGGAGGAAGAGTGTGGGCTGGGGGAGGAGGAGGAGGAGTGTGGTCTGGGGGAGGAGGAGGAGGGGTGTGGGCTGGGGGAGGAGGAGGAAGAGTGTGGGCTGGGGGAGGAGGAGGAAGAGTGTGGGCTGGGGGAGGAGGAGGAAGAGTGTGGGCTGGGGGAGGAGGAGGAAGAGTGTGGGCTGGGGGAGGAGGAGGAAGAGTGTGGGCTGGGGGAGGAGGAGGAGGGGTGTGGGCTGGGGGAGGAGGAGGAGGGGTGTGGGCTTGGGGGAGGAGGAGGAGGAGGAGTGTGGGCTGGGGGAGGAGGAGGAGGAGGAGTGTGGGCTGGGGGAGGAGGAGGAGGAGTGTGGGCTTGGGGAGGAGGAGGAGGAGTGTGGGCTGGGGGAGGAGGAGGAGGGGTGTGGGCTGGGGGAGGAGGAGGAGGGGTGTGGGCTGGGGGAGGAGGAGGAAGAGTGGGCTGGGGGAGGAGGAGGAAGAGTGTGGGCTGGGGGAGGAGGAGGGGTGTGGGCTGGGGGAGGATGAGGAGGGGTGTGGGCTGGAGGAGGAGTGTGGGCTGGGGGAGGAGGAGTGTGGGCTGGGGGAGGAGGAGTGTGGGCTGGGGGAGGAGGAGTGTGGGCTGGGGGAGGAGGGGTGTGGGCTGGGAGAGACAGAGAGAAGAATAGTGAGGGAGAAAAAAGCAATATGGTGGTACAGTCCAACTACATTACAGAGGGATTTTAGGGTTGTTACCTCCGGTATGTATATAGAGCAGGGTTAGGGTTGTTACCTCCAGTATGTATATAGGGCAGGGTTAGGGTTGTTACCTCCAGTATGTATATAGGGCAGGGTTAGGGTTGTTACCTCCAGTATGTATATAGAGCAGGGTTAGGGTTGTTACCTCCAGTATGTATATAGAGCAGGGTTAGGGTTGTTACCTCCAGTATGTATATAGGGCAGGGTTAGGGTTGTTACCTCCAGTATGTATATAGGGCAGGGTTAGGGTTGTTACCTCCAGTATGTATATAGGGCAGGGTTAGGGTTGTTACCTCCAGTATGTATATAGAGCAGGGTTAGGGTTGTTACCTCCAGTATGTATATAGGGCAGGGTTAGGGTTGTTACCTCCGGTATGTATATAGGGCAGGGTTAGGGTTGTTACCTCCGGTATGTATATAGAGCAGGGTTAGGGTTGTTACCTCCAGTATGTATATAGGGCAGGGTTAGGGTTGTTACCTCCAGTATGTATATAGAGCAGGGTTAGGGTTGTTACCTCCAGTATGTATATAGGGCAGGGTTAGGGTTGTTACCTCCAGTATGTATATAGAGCAGGGTTAGGGTTGTTACCTCCAGTATGTATATAGAGCAGGGTTAGTGTTGTTACCTCCAGTATGTATATAGAGCAGGGTTAGGGTTGTTACCTCCAGTATGTATATAGAGCAGGGTTAGGGTTGTTACCTCCAGTATGTATATAGAGCAGGGTTAGGGTTGTTACCTCCAGTATGTATATAGGGCAGGGTTAGGGTTGTTACCTCCAGTATGTGTATATATAGAGCAGGGTTAGGGTTGTTACCTCCAGTATGTGTATATATAGAGCAGGGTTAGGGTTGTTACCTCCAGTATGTGTATATATAGAGCAGGGTTAGGGTTGTTACCTCCAGTAGAATTCCAGAACCATGATGTCATGGCCCATGATCTCTGGGGAGGAAGCCTGTCAGGAATAACCTCACACACATTCCTCTTCCCTCACCCCACTGTGTGTGTGGTGACAGACCATAGCAACAACTCTTGTTATCAGCAGGGGCTGATTTATTGAGTCTCGTGGAATTTACATTCGACTAGACCTTAAAAGTGATTTGTGTTTTACTTGTTGTATAAACAGACCATGGTCCCCAAAATCAGACTAAGTGGACTGGACCAGAGTTTCTGGAGAGATCTGAGAGCTTTTCAGTGATGAGCACAATTCATATTAGCAGCAGAGATGTGTTATACACATCACACAGGTGACTCTCTGGCTTCCCCGTAGCGAACCAGTCACCACCAGCCTGGTTAGCTACCCTTTGCCTGGTGAAAAGGGATACTTCAGGATTTTGCCAATGAGGCCCTTAGACTTCATCATTGAGCTAACGCTAGTTAGCATTGGCTTGCAAAACCACCTCTACCTTCCTTCATACTGGACACAGAGACATAGAAATGGTATCAGTGAGTTCATCTGACTCTGGGGGAAGTTGGTGAAGGGTCTCACTGCCAAAATCCCCAAGTATCCCTTTATGAAACACAAGCTGCTTTACAAAATTGAAAACAATAGCAGCAGTGAGTTTAATAGTAAAACAGTCTATGTTTGTCTCTCCCCTTTAGTATAGAAAAGTAGTGCAGTTGTAGTCTCACTCAACCCTCCCACTTTCCCCACAGCGTTTTCATAGCCAAGTTCTGTAGCCATGTCTCCCACTTCCTCAGAGAAAATGTCTTGATTCAAGCCCTTACCGCTCAAAAGATATTACCCATAACACCACCACTATGTATTGTATTGTTGTTGTGCCGCTCTCTTTCTCTCTCTAAAATGGCCCAATGTTTTATTCATTTTGACAATAACTACAGTAAATCATTATTCAAAAGACTAAAATGTGACTTAAGTCTCGACTAAATCTAAAGTGTGCCAAAATGAACAGTGATCCACTGACTGACTCCCATTCTGTAACGGCCTGTAGAGAGACTCCCATTCTGTAACGGCCTGTAGAGAGACTCCCATTCTGTAACGGCCTGTAGAGAGACTCCCATTCTGTAACGGCCTGTAGAGAGACTCCCATTCTGTAACAGCCTGTAGAGAGACTCCCATTCTGTAACGGCCTGTAGAGAGACTCCATTCTGTAACGGCCTGTAGAGAGACTCCCATTCTGTAACGGCCTGTAGAGAGACTCCATTCTGTAACGGCCTGTAGAGAGACTCCATTCTGTAACGGCCTGTAGAGAGACCCCATTCTGTAACAGCCTGTAGAGAGACTCCATTCTGTAACGGCCTGTAGAGAGACCCCATTCTGTAACAGCCTGTAGAGAGACTCCATTCTGTAATGGCCTGTAGAGAGATTCCATTCTGTAACGGCCTGTAGAGAGACTCCATTCTGTAATGGCCTGTAGAGAGACTCCATTCTGTAACGGCCTGTAGAGAGACTCCATTCTGTAATGGCCTGTAGAGAGACTCCATTCTGTAATGGCCTGTAGAGAGACTCCATTCTGTAATGGCCTGTAGAGAGACTCCATTCTGTAATGGCCTGTAGAGAGACTCCATTCTGTAATGGCCTGTAGAGAGACTCCATTCTGTAACGGCCTGTAGAGAGACTCCGTTCTGTAACGGCCTGTAGAGAGACTCCGTTCTGTAACGGCCTGTAGAGAGACTCCGTTCTGTAACGGCCTGTAGAGAGACTCCGTTCTGTAACGGCCTGTAGAGAGACTCCGTTCTGTAACGGCCTGTAGAGAGACTCCGTTCTGTAACGGCCTGTAGAGAGACTCCATTCTGTAACGGCCTGAAGAGGTTACAGCTCTGTAACGGCCTGTAGAGAGACCCCATTCTGTAATGGCCTGTAGAGAGACTCCATTCTGTAATGGCCTGTAGAGAGACTCCATTCTGTAACGGCCTGTAGAGGTTACAGCTCTGTAACGGCCTGTAGAGGTTACAGCTCTGTAACGGCCTGTAGAGGTTACAGCTCTGTAACGGCCTGTAGAGAGACCCCATTCTGTAATGGCCTGTAGAGAGATTCCATTCTGTAATGGCCTGTAGAGAGACTCCATTCTGTAACGGCCTGTAGAGAGACTCCATTCTGTAACGGCCTGTAGAGAGACTCCATTCTGTAACGGCCTGTAGAGAGACTCCATTCTGTAACGGCCTGTAGAGAGACTCCATTCTGTAACGGCCTGTAGAGAGACTCCATTCTGTAACGGCCTGTAGAGAGACTCCATTCTGTAACGGCCTGTAGAGAGACTCCCATTCTGTAACGGCCTGTAGAGAGACTCCATTCTGTAACGGCCTGTAGAGAGACTCCCATTCTGTAACGGCCTGTAAAGAGACTCCATTCTATAACGGCCTGTAGAGAGACTCCATTCTTTAACGGCCTGTAGAGAGACTCCCATTCTGTAACGGCCTGTAGAGAGACTCCATTCTGTAACGGCCTGTAGAGAGACTCCATTCTGTAACGGCCTGTAGAGAGACTCCATTCTGTAACGGCCTGTAGAGAGACTCCATTCTCTAACAGCTGGTGAGAAATTTACAGGAAAGGGTTGAGAAACAGTGTAGAGGGTTTGAGATGTGGCTATGACTGGACTCTCTGTGGCTCCCCCCCCCCCATCTCTCTCTCTCGCTCTCTTTGTCTCTGTCTCTCTGTCTCTCTCTCTCTCTTTGTCTCTCTCTCTCTCTCTCTCTTTGTCTCTGTGTGTTTCTGTCTCACTCATTCTCTCTGGCTTGACTTCTCTTCCTGAAAGAGCCTTTAGACGGCCATTCTGTGTCGGTCCCTGTGGACAACAGTTTCAGTTACCCCCATTATAGACAGACACAGAGAGAAGCAACCAAGCTGCACCTAGAGTGTCTGTAGTACATACAACCTCACAGATATTTGACATGTATGATATCACCTGTAGGGAAAGGAGAAGGTCATGCAGAGACAGTTGAACCACTGTGTGTTAACCAGAAGGCTGTGACTGTGGCTGTAAGTGCTGGGGATAGTAGACTAACTGTTAGCTGACTCTTCTCCAGAGGGCCTGACACAGGAAGTGGGGTGTTGTGGGTAATGGCTGTATTTACTGTTTAGAGGCTTTTCAGGAAGTGCCAAGGCCCCCTTGAGACTAGACCGCCTTTTAGACTGGAGAGTAGGGGGGCACGGAGGGTGTTCTGTCGGAGGGGGAGGACCGAAGGACAATTAGATTTAAGTTTGAGTCATTTAGCAGACGCTGTTATTCAGAGCCACTTCTAGTAGTGAGTGAATACATTCCCATGAAGGAAAGGGTCACTATCATTTCCTGATTTTAAAGTGAGGGTGTTGGGGGCACAGAGGCACAGAGGCCATTCTTCTTGAGGGAGTTGTGTGGCAGGAGAAGAGGGAGAGGGGCTACTGAAGGAAAAGGCTACTGTATATTTTTATAGAGTGTGTTGGGGGGGGGGGGGGGGGGGGTGGCACTGATGGGGTTGTCTGGTACTGTATTTCATATACAGTACTTCATATACAGTACTTCATATACAGTACTTCATATACAGTATTTAATATACAGTATTTCATATACAGTACTTCATATACAGTACTTCATATACAGTACTTCATATACAGTACTTCATATACAGTACTTCATATACAGTACTTCATATACAGTCTTTAATATACAGTACTTCATATACAGTACTTCATATACAGTATTTAATATACAGTACTTCATATACAGTACTTCATATACAGTACTTCATATACAGTACTTCATATACAGTACTTCATATACAGTCTTTAATATACAGTACTTCATATACAGTACTTCATATACAGTACTTCATATACAGTATTTAATATACAGTACTTCATATACAGTACTTAATATACAGTATTTAATATACAGTATTTAATATACAGTACTTCATATACAGTACTTCATATACAGTACTTCATATACAGTACTTCATATACAGTACTTCATATACAGTATTTCATATACAGTACTTCATATACAGTATTTAATATACAGTACTTCATATACAGTATTTCATATACAGTACTTCATATACAGTACTTCATATACAGTATTTCATATACAGTACTTCATATACAGTATTTCATATACAGTACTTCATATACAGTATTTCATATACAGTACTTAATATACAGTATTTAATATACAGTACTTCATATACAGTACTTCATATACAGTACTTCATATACAGTACTTCATATACAGTATTTAATATACAGTATTTAATATACAGTACTTCATATACAGTACTTCATATACAGTACTTCATATACAGTACTTCATATACAGTACTTCATATACAGTATTTCATATACAGTACTTCATATACAGTATTTAATATACAGTACTTCATATACAGTATTTCATATACAGTACTTCATATACAGTACTTCATATACAGTATTTCATATACAGTACTTCATATACAGTATTTCATATACAGTACTTCATATACAGTACCAGTCAAAAGTTAGGACACCACTACTCATTTAAAAGTTTTTCTTTATTTTGACTGTTTTCTACGTTGTAGAATAATAGTGAAGACATAAACTATGAAATAACACAAAATATAAAATATTGTTGTTATTATCGTTTACCACTTTTGTTTGGTTACAACATGATTCCCGTATGTAGCTGTTAATTCATAGTTTTGATGTCTTCACTATTATTCTACAATGTAGAAAATAGTACAAATAAAGAAAAACCCTAGAATGAGTAGGTGTGTCCAAACTTTTGACTGGTAACTGTTGACTGTTGACTGGTGACTGTTGACTGGTGACTGTTGACTGGTACCTGTTGACTGACTGGTAGCTGTTGACTGACTGGTAGCTGTTGACTGACTGGTAGCTGTTGACTGACTGGTAGCTGTTGACTGACTGGTAACTGTTGACTGACTGGTAACTGTTGACTGACTGGTAACTGTTGACTGTTGACTGACTGGTAACTGTTGACTGTTGACTGACTGGTAACTGTTGACTGGTAACTGTTGACTGGTAACTGTTGACTGGTAACTGTTGACTGGTAACTGTTCGCTGACTGGTAACTGTTCACTGACTGGTAACTGTTCACTGACTGGTAACTGTTCACTGACTGGTAACTGTTCACTGACTGGTGACTGTTGACTGGAGATTGTTGACTGGAGATTGTTGACTGGAGACTGTTGACTGGAGACTGTTGACTGGTAACTGTTGACTGGTAACTGTATATGAAATAGGAGTGAAAGTGTAATAACTACGTTAAAGGATTACGTGCTGATGGGGTTGGGGAGAATAGCAGCCTCTGTATGTAGCTGTGTGTTGTAACTGTTGACTGGTAACTGTTGACTGGTAACTGTTGACTGGTAACTGTTGACTGGTAACTGTAAAGGATTACGTGCTGATGGGGTTGGGGAGAATAGCAGCCTCTGTATGTAGCTGTGTGTTGTAACTGTTGGCTGGTAACTGTTGACTGGTAACTGTTGACTGGTAACTGTTGACTGGTTAACTGTTGACTGGTTAACTGTTGACTGGTTAACTGTTGACTGGTTAACTGTTGACTGGTTAACTGTTGACTGGTTAACTGTTGACTGGTTAACTGTTGACTGGTTAACTGTTGACTGGTTAACTGTTGACTGGTGACTGTTGACTGGTTGACTGGTGACTGTTGACTGGTGACTGTTGACTGGTGACTGTTGACTGGTGACTGTTGACTGGTGACTGTTGACTGGTAACTGTAAAGGATTACGTGCTGATGGGGTTGGGGAGAATAGCAGCCTCTGTATGTAGCTGTGTGTTGTAACTGTTGACTGGTAACTGTTGACTGGTAACTGTTGACTGGTAACTGTTGACTGGTAACTGTAAAGGATTACGTGCTGATGGGGTTGGGGAGAATAGCAGCCTCTGTATGTAGCTGTGTGTTGTAACTGTTGACTGGTAACTGTTGACTGGTAACTGTTGACTGGTAACTGTTGACTGGTAACTGTTGACTGGTAACTGTTGACTGGTAACTGTAAAGGATTATGTGCTGATGGGGTTGGGGAGAATAGCAGCCTCTGTATGTAGCTGTGTGTTGTAACTGTTGACTGGTAACTGTTGACTGGTAACTGTTGACTGGTAACTGTAAAGGATTACGTGCTGATGGGGTTGGGGAGAATAGCAGCCTCTGTATGTAGCTGTGTGTTGTAACTGTTGACTGGTAACTGTTGACTGGTAACTGTTGACTGGTTAACTGTTGACTGGTGACTGTTGACTGGTTAAAAGGATTACGTGCTGATGGGGTTGGGGAGAATAGCAGCCTCTGTATGTAGCTGTGTGTTGTAACTGTTGACTGGTAACTGTTGACTGGTAACTGTTGACTGGTTAACTGTTGACTGGTTAACTGTTGACTGGTTAACTGTTGACTGGTTAACTGTTGACTGGTTAACTGTTGACTGGTGACTGTTGACTGGTAACTGTTGACTGGTGACTGTTGACTGGTGACTGTTGACTGGTAACTGTTGACTGGTAACTGTAAAGGATTACGTGCTGATGGGGTTGGGGAGAATAGCAGCCTCTGTATGTAGCTGTGTGTTGTAACTGTTGACTGGTAACTGTTGACTGGTAACTGTTGACTGGTTAACTGTTGACTGGTAACTGTTGACTGGTTAACTGTTGACTGGTTAACTGTTGACTGGTTAACTGTTGACTGGTGACTGTTGACTGGTGACTGTTGACTGGTAACTGTTGACTGGTAACTGTAAAGGATTACGTGCTGATGGGGTTGGGGAGAATAGCAGCCTCTGTATGTAGCTGTGTGTTGTAACGTCTGGCCAACAAGTTAGTTGCCCCCAGCAGCAGCATAGAGGAGTTTAGACTTTACTCTCTGTTCCGTGACTTCCTGTCTCTTTCCTTCTGCTGCTGCTGGGTTTCCATGGCAATGCATCCGGGGCCCGACTGAAGGAGGGAGAGAGACGGGGAGGGAGGGAGGAAAGAGAGCGAGACGAGCGAGAGATGCAGACTGTCTTGTCTCCTCAGTCTGATGAAGATCTCCAGCTGTGTTATGTAAAGATGTCTGCTCTCTGTCTCTCTCACACACACACACACACACACACACACACACACACACACACACACACACACACACACACACACACACACAGACACACAAACCAAGACAAAGCAGAAGGGTTCATGGGTAGACGGTACACAGGACAGACAGAAATAGCAGCAACCAGACAGAGCAGAGTAGAACACACTGTACCACTTAGATACAGTCCATCCTGCAGTAGAACACATTGTACTACTTAGATACAGTCCATCCTGCAGTAGAACACACTGTACCACTTAGATACAGTCCATCCTGCAGTAGAACACACTGTACCACTTAGATACAGTCCATCCTGCAGTAGAACACACTGTACCACTTAGATACAGTCCATCCTGCAGTAGAACACATTGTACTACTTAGATACAGTCCATCCTGCAGTAGAACACACTGTACCACTTAGATACAGTCCATCCTACAGTAGAACACACTGTACCACTTAGATACAGTCCATCCTGCAGTAGAACACATTGTACTACTTAGATACAGTCCATCCTGCAGTAGAACACACTGTACCACTTAGATACAGTCCATCCTACAGTAGAACACACTGTACCACTTAGATACAGTCCATCCTGCAGTAGAACACATTGTACTACTTAGATACAGTCCATCCTGCAGTAGAACACACTGTACAACTTAGATACAGTCCATCCTGCAGTAGAACACATTGTACTAGCCCTCGCTCTCTCTCTCTAGCCCCTTCCTTCTCTCTCTCTAGCCCCTCCATCTCTCTCTCTAGCCCCCTCCATCTCTCTCTAGCCCCTCCATCTCTCTCTCTAGCCCCCTCCTTCTCTCTCTCAAGCCCCCTCCTTCTCTCTCTCTAGCCCCTTCTTCTCTCTCTCTAGCCCCTCCTTCTCTCTCTTTACCCCTTCCTTCTCTCTCTCTAGCCCTCTCTCTCTCTCTCTGTGTCTTGTCTCTGGCTCTGTTGGTGTGTTCTCCAAAGACCGCTGTAGTAGACACACATTAGCCGCTAGGAGTTAGCGTTATGGATAAAAACGACCTCAGAATGAGTTGGAGCAAATCAAATCAAATTTATTTATATAGCCCTTCGTACATCAGCTGATATCTCAAAGTGCTGTACAGAAACCCAGCCTAAAACCCCAAACAGCAAGCAATGCAGGTGTAGAAGCACGGTGGCGGTGAAAAACTCCCTAGAAAGGCCAAAACCTAGGAAGAAACCTAGAGAGGAACCAGGCTATGTGGGGTGGCCAGTCCTCTTCTGGCTGTGCCGGGTGGAGATTATAACAGAACATGGCCAAGATGTTCAAATGTTCATAAATGACCAGCATGGTCGAATAATAATAAGGCAGAACAGTTGAAACTGGAGCAGCAGCACGGTCAGGTGGACTGGGGACAGCAAGGAGTCATCATGTCAGGTAGTCCTGGGGCATGGTCCTGGGGCATGGTCCTAGGGCTCAGGTCAGTTGAAACTGGAGCAGCAATATAATATACATTAGCCACTAGGAGTTAGCATTATGGATAAAACGGCCTCAGAATGAGTTGGAGCAGCTAATATACATTAGCCGCTAGGAGTTAGCGTTATGGATAAAACGACATCGGAATGAGTTGGAGCAGCTAATATACATTAGCCACTAGGAGTTAGCATTATGGATAAAACGACCTCAGAATGAGTTGGAGCAGCTAATATACATTAGCCGCTAGGAGTTAGCATTATGGATAAAACGACCTCAGAATGAGTTGGAGCAGCTAATATACATTAGCCGCTAGGAGTTAGCATTATGGATAAAACGACCTCTAGAGACCCCAGAGTAGAAACATCATGACATCAATCTCACACAGCTCAGAGAAAATGAACTAAACAAGACAAGTACATGAGTAATGGAAATGTCTTGTGTGTGTTCATCGGTAAGATATGGGTTCTGGGGTGTGTTCGCTGGTGGTGATGTCATTCCTAGGTACAGTAATTACAGACTGGTGTATAGATATGCAGGCAGAGAGAGTGAGAGCACGGAAAATGTGTGTAATGGGAAATAGAATACTGTGTGTGTGTGTGTGTGTGTGTGTGTGTGTGTGTGTGTGTGTGTGCATGAAACATTGACTAATGTAGTGTTAGTTCAAATAGACATAATTGAGAATAATGATAGCTGTATTATACAATTACAGACTGGAACACACACACACACACACACACACAGTCAGGGCTAAGCAGTCGCTGTGCTTCCTAGAGGAACAATATAACCCGTCCAGATAGGAAGGGTTGGAGCAGGGGTGTCAAACATACGACCCGCGGGCTGGATCCGGCCAATCCGTCCCTCAGCGTGGGTTTGAGTACAACAAAAATAAATACACTAAATGTTGTTTCTGTTGGGGAAACAAACTCAATATACTTTAATATGACTCAAACCAAATCGAACCTGTACAACTAATAAGGGACATAGAGTCATACAGTTTGACTGTGTCCAGCTCTGATAAACACCAGAATGAGACAGTCAAGGAACATCAAATTACCCAAAATGATAGAGGATCTTTTTTTTTTTTTTACAATTTTGATGGTAAGGAAATATAACCAATTTTCATTGCGGCCCTAAGGACCTCGTTGAAGACCGAATGCAGCCCCCGGGGATTCAACACCAGTAGGGTCCTGAATCTCCCCTGGGTTCAACACTAGATGGGTCCTAAATCTCCCCTGGGTTCAACACTAGATGGGTCCTGTATCTCCCCTGGGTTAAACACTATATGGGTCCTGAATCTCCCCTGGGTTCAACACTAGTAGAGTCCTGAATCTCCCCTGGGTTCAACACTAGTAGAGTCCTGAATCTCCCCTGGGTTCAACACTAGTAGAGTCCTGAATCTCCCCTGGGTTCAACACTAGCAGAGTCCTGTATCTCCCCTGGGTCCAACACTAGTAGAGTCCTGAATCTCCCCTGGGTTCAACACTAGTAGAGTCCTGAATCTCCCCTGGGTTCAACACTAGTAGAGTCCTGTATCTCCCCTGGGTTCAACACTAGTAGAGTCCTGAATCTCCCCTGGGTTCAACACTAGCAGAGTCCTGTATCTCCCCTGGGTCCAACACTAGTAGAGTCCTGAATCTCCCCTGGGTCCAACACTAGTAGAGTCCTGAATCTCCCCTGGGTTCAACACTAGTAGAGTCCTGAATCTCCCCTGGGTTCAACACTAGTAGAGTCCTGAATCTCCCCTGGGTTCAACACTAGCAGAGTCCTGTATCTCCCCTGGGTCCAACACTAGTAGAGTCCTGAATCTCCCCTGGGTTCAACACTAGCAGAGTCCTGAATCTCCCCTGGGTTCAACACTAGCAGAGTCCTGAATCTCCCCTGGGTTCAACACTAGTAGAGTCCTGAATCCTGGAATCTTCTAAGTGGGATTTTGGGAAAGTTACTCGGGTTTCGCAACTCTAGACTCTAAAGCAGGGATGGGCAACTGGCAGATCAATCCCCCCCCCCCCCCCCCCCCCCCCCCCCCCGTCGGGGTCTCAACTTACCGTTGACAGTTAGATAAGTAGAATACACAAGTTGCAATTTCTAAATTTGGTTGTGCATAAGCAGTTTTTCCTGCTTATGTAATTCACTGATAGTCAGTCAATTAGCCCATGTCAGCAAACACACATGTTTACGCTGCTAAGTTAGTTTTGCGGGCAGCTATCTAAACTTGTTATCACGGTTAAATTACCGGCCGGAGGACACACTGTACCATTTAGATTTTTGGTAGTTCGTCTCACTCAGATATCATATTAAAAACTGTAAACATTTCCCCTTCATCCTATGGCTAGATGTGGTGAAAAAAATATACACAGACTAAAGATTAAGTAGAAAATAAATCAATAAAACCCTTCTTCAAAACAACATCTAACTGAATGTAGATTTGAGAATGGGCTATTGGGAACATTTCTTTATACATTGAGTGTTATTATGACATTATTTGTAACAATGCAGAGTTTGTTTCTGGAGCAAAAAGGGTCTTGGGGGCTCCCGAGTGGTGCAGTGGTCTAACGGAATGTTTGAGGTGTCACTACAGACCCGGGTTTGATCCCAGGCTGTGTCGCACAACTGACTGTGACCAGGAGTCCCATAGGGCGGCGCACAATTGACCCAGCGTCGTTAGGGGAGGGTTTGGCCGGGGGGGGGGGGGGACTTTAGTTGGCTTATCGTGCTCTAGCGACTCCTTATGGCGGGCCGGGCACCTGCAGGCTGACTTCGACTGTCAGTTGAATGGTGTTTCCTCCGACACATTGGTGCGGCTGGGTTAAGCTGATAGGTGTTAGGAAGCTCATTTTGGTAAGTCATGTTTCGGAGGACGCATGAATCAACCTTTGCCTTTCCCGAACCAGTTGGGAAGTTTCAATGAGACAAGATCGGGAATTGGATATGATGAAATTGGGGTGAGAAAGGGTGGTGGAACGAGAGAGAGAGGAGAAGAAAGGGGCGTCTGTACAGCTGAGTTCTGTCCGGGGCCCTGGGCAAGAATATTTGAGGCTCCCCATCTTGGCGGTCAAGAAAACATTTAGTGGTTTTAAAGCTAATTTCCTACAATTCTACGCATTTTGACATGACTAATGTTGTGTTCTTATGCTCCAAACATATTAACAAAATCAATGACGGTCTGATTGTCTAGCTTTTATTTTGGTAATTGGAAGTCCTCAAAGATGATTGTTATTATAGGCTATTTAAAATATATATATATATCCATTTTGTATTTGGTTTAGTAGTTTTAGTTTACCCTGAAAGCGTTTTAACATCCCAAGTAGTTTCTGAACCACTGCTGAGGATGAGAGGAGAAAACGATCTATCTCCAAGGTAACGGGCTACTTTGGGATTTTAACAACGAGAGGAGAAAACGATCTATCTCCAAGTTAAAGGGCTATTTTGGGATTTTAACAACGAGAGGAGAAAACGATCTATCTCCAAGTTAACGGGCTACTTTGGGATTTTAACAACGAGAGGAGAAAACGATCTATCTCCAAGTTAACGGGCTATTTTGGGATTTTAACAACGAGAGGAGAAAACGATCTATCTCCAAGTTAACGGGCTACTTTGGGATTTTAACAACGAGAGGAGGAAAACGATCTATCTCCAAGGTAACGGGCTATTTTGGGATTTTAACAACGAGAGGAGAAAACGATCTATCTCCAAGTTAACGGGCTACTTTGGGATTTTAACAACGAGAGGAGAAAACGATCTATCTCCAAGTTAAAGGACTACTTTGGGATTTTAACAACGAGGCCCTTTTTTCTACGTCCCCAGGGTAACTAGCGGATACCATTTTTATGTCTCTGTGTCCAGTATGAAGGAAGTTGGAGCTAACCAGCGGCTGATACTCATAGACTTCCAGTCATTGTGCTAACGCTAGTTAGCAACTTCCTTCAAACTGCACGGCGGAGACATCAGACTCCCTTTCAACTCCAGCTACTACTAATTATTGGTTGTTGTTTCATATGCGGTATTGACTATATTGGTGAGTTTATTAGCAGGGGTGATTGTTTATCTGTCTCTCTGGACATGAAAAATAAACAGTGGTTCTCTGGCTGACCGCCTTCGCTTCTGCAGTGCATTGTGGTCCTTCCTGTGTCAGCTGGGGAATGACCTGTACAGAAGAGACCAGAGGGTCAACAGGAAGTTGGATACATCTGCCTAGTCAGGTTCTCACTCTTCTCTCCCTCTTTCTCTCTCCCTTTCCCTCTCTCCCATCTCCTCTCTCTCTCTCCCTTTCCCTCTCTCCCATCTCTCTCCCATATCTTCCCTCTCGCTCTGCCTCTCTCTGTAGGCAAGGCATTTGTTCCCAAGCAGCGGCCCATCGAGTCTCGTCAGGAAGAGGTAACGACCCTTGACCCGGAACTAGAAGAGGCCCTGTCCAGTGCTACCGACACTGAACTCTGTGACCTGGCAGGTAAGGGGGAGGGGGTAGGTAGGCTGTCTTCTTAGGGACAGAGACACACACAGTCTCTCTCTCTCTCTCTCTCTCTCTCTCCTCTCTCCTCTCTCCTCTCTCCTCTCTGTCTCTGTCTGCGCGTTAGAAGGATCTGTGTATCTTACTGTCTCCAGTCTCTCCAAGGACAGCTAAATGCTAAATACAGGAGTCTTTCATACACACTGTCAGCCAGGCTTGTCCCATGGTACACACACACTAAGCCTGTTGTTGTGTGTTTGTCCACAGCCATCCTAGGTGTCCATACCCTGGTGACCAGCACCCAGAGCTACGATGGAACCAGCAGTAAAGACGGAGGATACAACAGTGAGTACACAACCACAATGTAACCACAACACAACCACAATGTAACCACAACACAACCACAATGTAACCACAACACAACCACAACACAACCACAATGTAACCATTACACAACCACAATGTAACCACAACACAACCACAACACAACCACAATGTAACCACAACACAACCACAATGTAACCACAACACAACCACAATGTAACCACAACACAACCACAATGTAACCATTACACAACCGCAATGTAACCACAACACAACCACAATGTAACCATTACACAACCACAACGTAACCACAACACAACCACAACACAACCACAATGTAACCATTACACAACCACAATGTAACCATTACACAACC